>NC_051239.1:19845724-19898224 GCF_015220715.1 Pygocentrus nattereri
AATTATTCACAGCCTGCTTTGTGGCGGAGATCCTCGGCAGAGAGATCGCCGCAGCTCTCAGCGCACATCAGTGGCCCTGCCCTCGTCTTAGCGCGAGCTGAGCCGGACAGCGCTGACCGGCCACTACACCCCTTCACACCGCTGGCTCGGAAAGCGCGAGCTGAGCCGGACAGCGCTGACGCACCGATGTCTCTCCTCATCGCGGTGATTAAAAACCAGCTCAGAAGCCAGCTCGCGCGCTGCGTCTCACCTCGCCGGACCGTTTCGGATTTGGAAGTGTAAGGCCAATGACGTCAGCGCGTCACTGTAAACACGCCGCCCGCGGTTTCGCGCTCGTGCTCTCTGGCGCCTTTGATGTGGAGCGCGTGTCCCGCGCTGCTTTTGTCTTCCCTAACCGATCGGTAACGTTCACGCGGCGCGCGCGCTCCTGCCTGCCCACTCGCGAGCGCCGCGCTCCTTATCTCGCGCTGCCTGATGGCGCGCGCCGGGTGTGGAGAATGGATTTGTGGAGCGAGCTGCGCGAGCGTCACCCTCAGGTACTCTCCCCCGAGTGTGTTTCACGGTGTTTCGCCTTTGTTTCCCTGCCAGCACGCGGCTCTCTCCCGTTTTCCGCTGAAAAGAATGAAGGGTCTTTTAACGGGGAGAGTGATGATCGCTCTGACGGTGGGATCAGGGCTTCAAACCGGTGCTTTCGGCTCCCCAGCCTCGGTCCACTAACATGAAAGAGCACAGCTGCGTTTTCAGCCTAATATCTGTCTCACTGCCACAGGCGTGTGAATCACCGCAGGCAGTACTACTGGCGTCTCCCTGTCCTACAGCAACGACAGCAAACTGGCTGACCACATGCCCACCTGTAACAGAAGCGATGAGTAGGTGCCACAGACAGCAGGGGGGATTCCTTTGAAAGAACACACCACCTGTAAAATGTAATAATTGCACTTGTTTAATTATTTTGGTTTACATAACTGAGCTGTTCAAATTGCTGATCTAGTAACACAAACTTATCCCCAGCTACTGAAGTAAACTAGTTAAGATCAGTTAAACTGAAGAGTCGTGTGCCCAAAAAAGCTCCCCAGCAATCTTAGTAGTGTTGTTGGTTTTTGTTAATTACCTCTTATTCTTCTGATTTACAAATAAAATTCTTATGCTAAATCAGAGCTCTGGATGCATTTTCTATGTTTCCGTCATTCTCACTATGGCAGTGTTTTGGTTGCAGGTGTCCCAGTTCAGCCTATCACCACGCAAGCTAACGGAAGGGTACATATGCATTAAGAATCATCAGGAAAGGGTGATTCGGTCTTAAAAACGACTCACTCCGTCTGTAGTTAGACACATCCGTGTGTTCAGTCCGAGGAGACACATTTCGAGTTATTATAATGTGATGAAACGTTTCTGATAACACGTTTTGGGTTCCTTTTAACATAGAACGTGTTCAATCGGAAAACAACGTGGCAGGAAAAGTGTTAAGGCGGCTAACATGAGTAAGCGTGTTATCGTTAAACACATCACTTCGGAAGTGATGCCGATACATATGACATAAGGAAGAATGTGTGAGCCAAGTTAACCTAACCCACACAAACATCTCCAGCATGCAGCGCATCAGCACCTCGTTCAAGAACAACGACTTATTTACAAGGAACGTCTCTCCCACCATGAGCGCAGCGCCTCCCGTGAGCCTCTGCCCATGGCTGCTCTGCGAGGCCACACCTCCTGCGCTCCCACGGCAGCGGGAAGCTGCAGTACTGTATTTTGAGAAAATTTTTAGTATAGCGATCCATTTTTGCCATATTATACAGCACGATACAGGGCCAATCAGAACAGAGGTCATTTACGTATATCAGTTTTAAAGGCATAGTTCTTGGGTCAACCATCTAGAGCAATGGACAGTGCAAAAAAGAGGTGAGGAAGAGGGTGCAGGCAGGATGGAGTGGGTGGAGACGGGTGTCAGGGCTGATGTGTGACAGAAGGATAGCAGCAAGAGTGAAAGGGAAGGTCTACAAGACAGCAGTGCGTCCTGCTATGATGTTTGGTTTGGAGACTGTGGCTCTGTCTAAAAGACAGGAGGCTGAGCTGGAGGTGGCGGAGATGAAGATGCTGAGATTTTCGTTGGGAGTGACCAGGATGGACAAGATTAGAAATGAGCAGATCAGAGGGACGGTGAAGGTGGAGCAGTTTGGAGATAAAGCCAGAGAGGCCAGGTTGAGATGGTTTGGACATGTGTTGAGGAGGAATAGTGGATATATTGGGCAAAGAATGTTGGAGATGGAGCTGCCGGGTAGAAGGAGAAGAGGTAGACCTCAGAGAAGGTTTATGGATGTAGTGAAGGTGGACGTGGAGATGGTTGGTGTGAAAGTAGAGGAGGCAGTGGATAGGGCAAGATGGAGGCAGATGATCCGCTGTGGCGACCCCTAAAGGGAGCAGCCGAAAGAAGAAGAAGATGAAAGTTTTAAAGGCATAGTAGCAAAAACAGCCTGTTTGATTGTAACACTGTATTTACGTGTTAAGAAGTTGAGATTTTCTAACTTTATGCAAATGAGCACAAATGAAAAGCACAAGCTGTCTACATTCTATACATCTAATTGTGTATTGCTGATGGGTGGCTGCTTGTTTAGGGTTTAAATAACCTACAGTTCAAATGACAAATAATCTACATGGCATTTGTGAGCCAGGCATCTGACTCACAAAGCAGTATTTTTAGCTTACCCAGCTAACTTTAAGCTTAGTTCAATATAATTCAGGTTATAAATGCCTATAATACTCAAGGGGTGCAGTCTTATTTGCAAAGGGCCTTTGTGGCTGCAGCTTTTCATTTCAAACAAGCAGACGTGCACCTTAATCAGTTCATCTCAGACTTTATACGGTTGATCACGTGCTCCTGCTTTATTTGAATGAAAATCTGCAGTCACACTGGCTTTTCGAGGAAAGGACTGGACTACCCTGTTTCTCTAAATATACAGGTGGTATGATTTTTTAACAATCCCTCCTCATGTTCCCCCAGTTAGCTGTTCGTCATAAACACCATGCTTTCCTGTGCTCAAGCACAATAATTCACCACAGCCTGAGTGTCTAAACCAGGATCAACAAAGTTGTTAACCTGTTGTAAAACAAGTTGATCGCTTCTGTGCATGCTAAGCCTTTTCTCCTCATCTTCTCTTCTTGTTTTCCCTTTTTTGGCTCCAGATACACACATTTTTGAGAACTGAACAACCAGTTGCTATTTCTCCTTCTCTTGAGCGTCTTAAGCCCTATTTGACCTGGATTAGTTCTACCACAGAAGGTCCAGTCAATGAATTGGTACGTAGGTTGACTGGCAGATTCATACAGGATAAAGGATCTGTGCAATTTCCCCAAATTATCCCAAGTAGCCCAGTTCAAAACATCATCACGCAGGTGTTTGTGTCAGCATTAAAATGTGACAGGTGTTCTGAACAACATGGCAATGGCAAATGGAAAATAGACTAGCATTAGCCTAGTAAATTGGGTTCATTTAACTTTATTTAACTAAAAGCTGCTCAACAAAACAGCAAAATGCATTTCCTTGCGAGAAATCTCATTTTCCTTGTCCGTTTTATCTGCTAGCCTTGTCTTCAGGCCGTTGTCTATATCCTAAATTTGTCATTACATAACTATAATGTTGATTCGAGGAGAACTACAATTACTGAGCGAGCTAGAAATTTTCAAATTCTATTCTAGATGCTCAGTCTATCTTTAACTAATATTCAACTATCTATGAAATGCAGCTGAACTTGAAGTTGTGTGTGAAAGATGCTTGTACATTTATCCCTAACGCTAACCCTAACCTCAAGGCAAAACCTACACCTACTCCTAAACCTAAGCCTAACCTTAATGTTGTTGATAATCAACTGAGTATAACTAGAACGTTACTAGAAACTAATTACTTTCTATCCCTGGTTGAGCTGGATTGGTTTTTGCAGTAATTTGTGATTTGACTGGCCAATTTGTACGGGACAAACATTCAATGTAATTTCCCTAAAATGACCCCATATAGCTCATCATAGATCAAAATGTCATTACACGGACATTTACCTCAGCATGATGCAATAGGCACCACACAGTAACAACATGTTGTTCAACTAAATGGCAAATATGGCACCAAAAAACACGCAACACTGGATGAGGGAGAAACCTTCACATCTCTTTTCATTGTGAGGTGATGCCTGTTAAGCAAATCGAAACGATGGTACATAATCATAGCATGTGGGAGGAAATACACACTAAATTGTTGCGGGTTTAATTAGTCTGGTCATGAACTTGAGAATTAAAGTGTTTGGACGAATCAAGGTCTATTGTAGCTGTAAGCCTTGTCTTCAGGTGAAATAAAGAAGAAAAAAATATGCTGTTTATTATTTCCAGGTGTTTATTATTACATTACTGTGATATTGATCCAGGCTATTACTGAAAGAGCTCAGAATTTGGTGAATTATAAAAGGAAATTCGCTGCAGAACTTTTACTTAGCAGACTTGTGAAAAGTACAGACACGGCAGATTTGTACTGGATTAAAATCACATATCTTGTCGGAAATCACTTAAAGGGTAGCTGCACTCCACTATTCTTAGTTAACCCCTGGCTCAACTTCTCAAAAATGCTCAAAAATGGGAGGGGCATGATGGGAGGGGCACTGCAGTGATCTACGGGTTTGGAGGTGGGGCTGTGAGGGAAACCAGGTGAGCTGGTGTGTTTAGAGCTTGCGTACATTAGCTACCAAATATGGAAAGTGACAATATCAAGCGGCACTTTTGTAACTGAGAGTCTTACGAGGTTCCCCGTCTTCAATAATGGAACGTGTTCTGGTCAAGCAATGCATCTTGAGCCTTAACAGTATGAGCCACTGACTCAAGTCACCAAAGAAATAACGTAGTGCCAGAAAAAATGATTAGCAGCAAGCGGCAGAGACGTCCAAATGGTAGAACTTTCCCCAAAACCACGATAGTTAGCTTCTATTTATCTGTTCAGCAGGTCCATTTTCGATATAGTCCAAGTCCTGAGTTCTGAGATGCACTGAATTCCGAATAAATAAAGTGGAATTCTTTGAACACTGATTGCGTTTACATGCACTCAATAATCTAATAACTGTAGAAAGATGTATGTAAAGATGTAAAACTGTATCAGATTTTGTCAGTAATCTGATAAAGGGGAATTCCGGGTCTACATGACTTACTGGTGTTACATCTGATTCGGTTCCCACTCAAATTCACATTCACTTCATAAATCGAACCCTCAGTTTGTGCACTCGCTGAACAGAAATCAATGCCAAGCAACACTGGAACTACAGAAAGCGGGAAAAAAGTTCGGACAAGAAGTTGACACAGCCGGTAACCATGGTTAATAACATTAACCTTTCCTGAACCGTTTTCCTATCCGTAGTTCCAGTGTTGCTTGCCACTGATGTCTGTTCAGCGAGTGCAGCACCCAAGACTTTGAGTTGGAGTGTGGAACTTGAAATGGGTGCAGCACCGGTAGCTTTATGGAGACTTGCAAGAATCTTCACTTAATCTGTACAATATCTTTATTATAAAGTAAGCTGAGATTAATTGAGTTATTTACAGTTGGTACGGACAGCTGGCATACCACTGCCTTGTGAGGTGGTGCTGGGGAATTGACCATGATAAAAATGTCATTTTTACAGTTTAAAATGATTTGTTCACATTTTAAGTCTTAGGATATAGTAACTGTTAAAACTAATAAAACTAATCCAGCAGTTTTTTACAGTTTAGAAAGATGTGTTCACATTTTAAGTCTTAGGATATAGTAACTGTTATAGTAACTAATAAAACTAATCCAGCACTTAAAAGTACTTAAAAATCCAGCTGCTTATGTTGCTTTTTAGGTAAAGCCAGCATTGATCACATCCAAATTTAAAGTACACCCTGAAATTTGTATTGATTTTTATGTTATTCGACATATTTAAAAAGGATATTAGACCTTACCTGTGTTTCATTAGAGCACAGAACTAGC
This sequence comes from Pygocentrus nattereri, assembly GCF_015220715.1. NCBI lineage: Eukaryota > Metazoa > Chordata > Actinopteri > Characiformes > Serrasalmidae > Pygocentrus > Pygocentrus nattereri. The sequence goes on from NC_051239.1 coordinate 19,851,702, forward strand.
TTAGAACTCTGCCTGCTTGGACAGATAAACCTGCTACCATTTAAGTGTCACGCCGTAGCTTCACTGTAACGTAAATGCTGCATAAGACGTGAACAGGGATTTGAAAACGGCAATGTAAAAGAATTAGTTTGAGTTTTGGGAACTTAAATCCACATAAATGTTCAAATGTAGCACACGGGCGCTTTAATGTCCAAGGTTTTCTGTTTCACACATAAGGCTGTGATATGACTCATGTTTGTCTACACTGTCCTCTTTTGGAGTCAAGTGCAGGCCAATTATCACAGAAGTTAATTAAACAGGACTTGTTACTCGTCTGACTTAATCAAATCAGAGGAACTGCATGAGAAACACAGTGTAGCAGCTAAGAGCAGTTAGGCTGTGCAGTACAGATGCTGTTCACTCTGTTTGTTTTGTTTTTTTATATATAAAAACCTTCTGCTGAAGCTGCTTCTCTGAACAGGCTGTAATTACTCAGCACATCTAAAACTATTACAGCGAGTTGAGTAAGAGAGAGACTGAAAGGGTGAATGAATAGAGCAAAAATGGCAAGAGAAACGGAAACTGACAGAAGTTTTCCAGACAGGAGGTGGTCAAAGAAAAGAGATGGATGATAGCTGCGTGTGTGAACAAGAGAATGGGAAAATGGAGAGAGGAAAAAAGGAGAGAGGGACTGAAAAAAGGCAAGCGCCGTATCTATAAAGAGAGAGAGAGAGAATTAGAGAAAATAGATAAATAGAAGCCTGAGAGGCGGTGTCATCCTTGCGCTTGTGGATCACGTCAACTGAGCGATGCCCTGTCACCACAATTATCATATCCACTTAGCCTCCGCTCTGTCTCTTTCACACACATGAGCACACACACACACACACTCAGACACACTCCCTCCTATTCATGCAAGTGCTCTTTTGTGAGCTGGTGAGTGCCTCTCTTGCTCAAAAGAATTTGCTAGAAGTAATAGTGATGGTCTTGACGTACTAGCACAAATGCCACTAGAATAAAAAAAGTGTCTTTTCCTTTTAATAAAGCGTTCAGTGTGACATCTACACAGATATCCCAGAGGCACTGTTATCTAGATGTGATGTTGTGGAAGGAATTGCGGTTTAGCATCTGTAAGGACTGAGATCCTGAGGTGATGTGATATAATGACAGAATAGGTTTATTAGGGCATTTCCACGTCATACTGTCATAATGCATAGCAGGAGTTAACACACAAGCCAACAGTATGGCCATATACAGAATCTGAAACAGGCTGATGAAGGTGAAACAGTCCTAGAGCTATGGACCACAGAAACGAGTAGCTAAGGAAAGCTACAATGTATTTGAAGAGATAGTAAAATTATAAGATGAATATATATACAAAGTTATCATTTACAGAGGACTTTCTATTGTGAGGTGTCTGTCCCAAACCCTCACCCCTAAATTTCAACCTATGAAAATGATACTTGCACCTTTTGTTTGTTCATTTGTTTGTTTTCAATGTTTTTAAAGATCTCTTTTATTTATCATGACTTTAAATTTAAAAAAAAAAACAATTTTAAAAATGCTGTCCCATATTTTTATGTCACAATCAAAACACAAACAGTTTTAGTCCATAGGTGGAGCCTTATTATAGCCACACCCCTGCATTTTAGAGCAGGAAAGAAGACTGCATCCCTGTCCCTCATGGGCACATGGTGAGCAGTTAGATCTCACTGTTTGAAGAAAATGTGTCCTAAAGTCTAAAAGTGTGTAATATTAAATCGTCTCTATGGAGCCTATATTGTTTGCAACTAAGTAAATTTTGTTTTTAATAGAAAAATATGATTTTATGTGTGTATAACTGTTCAAAGCTGCCATGTGCTGGTTAGTGTTTTTCTTAATTAATGCTCAAAATGAGTTAAAATTGTCTTGGTAGTTCTTAGAGACACAATTATATGTCTAATATTTTATTTTAACAACGACATTAAGGTATAGAGTAAAAGCAAAAAGAATTTTAGTCTACAGTCTAAGACAGTTAAAAGTGCAAAATGACAGTTTTTAAATAGAAATAGAAAGTCACAAATTTGGGTTTTTTACATGGAATATTTACTTCTGTTTTGTATTCAGATTTTAACAGGAATTCTATTTATTTATTTACTTACTGTTTAGGGACCTGCGATGGACTGGCGACCTGTCCAGGGTGTATCCTGCCTTCCGCCCGAAGACTGCTGGGATAGGCTCCAGCTCCCCCCCGCGACCCTGACGGAGAAGCGGCTTAGAAAATGGATGGATGGATGGATGTTTAGGGACAAACACACTTTTTTTAATAATAAAAAAAGAATTAGGAATACATTTGAATTAATTCCTAAATTTACCAACTATGATGCCATTGCTGCCTTATACCTGAAACATCGTTTTGCACTAATTTTGAAATCACCGAAAAAGTAGATTTAAAAGCCATTCATGGTGGAGGGGTACCATCATACGCAGGGGGAACATTTTTCCCACTGCTGGTTTTGGATAGTAAATAAAATGCCTATACTTGTAGTCAGGGTGACCCTTGGTTCCTGTCATCACCACTGTAAAGAAATCAGTAAGTGAATCAATAAGTTTCTCTGTAATGCATCATTTCACATCAAAGCACTCTGAATGACTTTGTTTGCATCTTAACCACATAATTATGCAAAAAACTGTTGAATTCCCCTTTAACGTTTTACCTTATAGCAGTAATACAGTGCTGCTGTTTTACATGTTTAATGTCTGACAGAAACGTATTAGTCATGCTACTGCTGATATTCTCATTCCATAATTAATATGTCCAGAAGTTTGGTTTTTTTTTTCTGCAAAAATTGGTCCACCCATTGTACATCAAGTACGATTGGTTGATTCCAATGTCACTTCCTAATTATGTCAGTGTTTAGTCTGATACTTTAGGCCTTTAGTTCAGCTACTGAAGTCCTAACCAATGGGAGAGCTAACTTGGTTACATCTATCCAAATACAACAGATAAAAAACCCTGATTGAGAGTATTTTATAAGAATTTTAGCCTTTTGTTTCCAACTAATGCTACAACATGAAATAAAAGTACTGTGGTGTCAGAGTACATTTGGTACCCCTAGTGGGATTCTGTAGCAGGCTATATAGAAGCACTTGTTTAAAGAGCATATTTCCCTCTGGAAATAAGAGGGATTTTCCTTTCTTGCACTTGCTTGTTGAGTCAGTTCTAAATAAGCTTCTTCTGCGCACCCCCAATGTTGCAGTATTGCTAGAATACTTGCAGTTTAAGCATGCTGAAATTAAATGATGATAAACTAGAAATTGCAGACATGATTTTTGAATTCACAGAACTCATTAGGCCTTCTCAAAAGAGAGTGTTCTGAGGGTTCTCCACTGACACAGGTTTGAACTAGATAAGACACTACACTTATCTAATCACTAACACTGTCTATTAAAGATCTTCACCTCTTTTTGTTCACTGTATTTTATTACAAACTTTTTTCAGCAGGTTTAGTGTTGTGTAGACTCTGTGTTGAGTTGAAGGTATTTTTCTACTTGTTGTACTTGTTTTAGGTCTCAATGCATAAATAACTTCAGGTAGCAATTTAGAGCAAAGCTCTTTAAAATTATGTCGACCTTTATTAACATGAGATATTCTGAAGTAATGACAAGCACTTTTGTAAGTCGCTCTGGATAAGAGCGTCTGCTAAATGCCATAAATGTAAATGTAAATGTAGATAAGTGCAATGATCAAGGAAATGAGCAAGGGCCGAGCAAGACAACAAAGGTTCCAGTGTGAGGCAGAGGATCATACTAACTCATTGTTTTGGACCAGTGAAGTCAAAATGTTTTATAGTATACTCAGGAACTTCAGATTTAACATTAAAATTGTATTCTGAAGCACAAGTTCTGTTAATAAAGGCTAGCACTGAACATTGGCCACTAAACAGTGGCCCCAGGAATCCCTGCCACTGCACCTAAGGAATACATCAGAGGCAAGATTTCCTCCTGTTGAAAATAGCAACAAAATTTATATTCAGCAAACTGTGCATTGCATTGACTGAAAATGAGTCTGAAGTTAGAAACTCCACAATACAAACAGAAACTCAAAGTCCTGACAGAAAAGCTCATCACCGTAGCGCAATCAGTTCCCTTGGTAGACCAAGCGATGACACTACCGCCACCATGTTTCAGACAAGAGACAGCTTTGAATCAGAAGCACTTCTTTTTCTCTTCACACTTTCCTCTTTCTATCACTCTGGCTGTTTAGTCTTTGTCTCATCTTTCCATAAGATGTTTAAGTTCTTGTTAAGGTCTGTTAGTGGTTTGGTGAGTGCTCCATGTTTTATTTTCATATGTCTACTAGAGTCTTAATGATATATTCATGATTGTTTCTGATGGATTTTATATGTTTGGGTCAGTCTAAAAATTGCTTTGTGGACATTGACTCTTAATATTCCTAATATTAGGATGCAATAGGATCAGAATCCAGATGCAGTTGTCATATACAAAATAAAAAACAAGAAAGTGAAACAGGGTAAAAGTTGATTTAAAGCAGTTTTGAGGTTGAACTCATTTAAAATGTTGATTTTGTTAATCTAAACAGTTGGTAATTTGCTTTGTTTCTTGCTTAAAACATCATATAAACACACCATATTATAATATATATTAAACATATATAAAATATGCCCTGTAATAGAACTTTAATTAATGCATACGTTTACCTACACTGGTGCTGAAAATGACAACATATTACACTCAAAAAAGAGTGGACAGTTAGAATTTAATTATCTGAATATGTTTTTATTTCTACATATGTGGAAAAGTAACAGTGAAAGGCTGTAGACTGTATTCAGTCCTGATGACTAAGTGCTTAATTGATGTATCCACAGGATGTTCAGGCTTCCTTATACATCTGCAATCTAATATGGTAGGTTTTAGTCGTGAACTCAGGGAAGGTCCAGTTTAGTATTTGAAACACAGTTTAATATCTTCTCAATGAACAGAGTCATACACTCACCACCCTCAGCCTCATTAGTCAAGGTCACTGCAGCATATATTACTGCGCTACAAAGAAAAGGAGAGAAACCAAGAGCTGGCAAATGACCACATCTGCAGCTTATTACTATACTCATTAACAACTGTATGAATACTTTCTGGTTTTGTTCCTCCATTGCAAATGTCCTGACTAACATATACCACACCAGTACTTCTGCGCTGTTTCCATAAAACCTTATGCAGTTGTGCTTTTGCACGCCTCCTCACATTCTCTCAGCTAAAACACTATCGAAGATCTGTCTGAAGATGACCCACCTCCAAAACCAGCAATTAAGAACAGTGAGCTGACTTTAAACCGGTTCTTCCTCACAAAACAGCTCTTCTTGTCCCTAACATACATGGCAGTTTGTCTAGCATTCATTCCACTCGGGTCTCTCATTGTCTCCCTGCTATTTCCTGCAATGTAACTGGGTCTATACTCTTAAAAATAAAAGGGTCAAAAAGGTGCCGTTGTGCGATACCATAAAAAAGCTTTGAGAAATAATTCAATCCGGGTGGACTGGACATCAGGAGGGTTGGGGCAACTCCCAGTGGGCTGATATGTGTGTGAGCCTCTGAGAGATCGGAAAAGAGAAACTGCATTTCATTAACATTAAGCCTGGCGCTTGTGCCACACTGTCGTTTCTAATGTAGTCTGATAATAAATGCATGGAGATCACTCGGAACAAACAGCATGTGTCGGGTGAATACTGGAATACACATACCTAAAAACATTTGTGTCTCACTGTGTCCACAGTGTGTGTCCATTGGACCAATCATGCAAACGCTGCTACCCCAGGACAAAGCATCAAGACAACAACCAGGGAATGTAAACCATCAACGCTAGCTGGAGTGAGACAGATGGAGAAAACCTCCAAAAACAGTGGTGGTAGAGTTTGCGGCAGGGTTCAGATTTCAGAGCCTGTGAGAAATTTGCTTGGATGCTGTCAAATAAGTCTACAGATGGCTAGGCTTAATGTCAGACACCAAGTCTGGCTAATTAACTCCTAAATCCCTCCAGTTCTCAACCAAGCTGCAGTGTGTAAAATATGTACCCACTCACTGTAACTATAGGCTTATTTGGATCCTTAACACAGACAAATGTGAAAGCGTATGTAGTCCAATTTATAATTGTGAGTAGTGTATTTAATGTAGTGTCTTGAAAAGATTTGGTTGTTTTTTTGTTCTTTGGTGGTCCCTATTCTGTCGTGAAAATATATGTTGCATTTTTGCCTACATAGACTGATTTGGGGTTCACGGTGGAGTCGCTTAGTTTAGTGTATGATTCTTTGTAGGATTCTTTTGCCAGGGTATACAGTCCATTGAACAAATCTCAACCTTGTTCAGTCAATGTATGGACATAACACAGAGGGCAGGGGAGTCAGGCACACAGCACATCAGCACATGAGACTCCAACAGGTTAGCTGTGAGCAGCAGGTGAAATGTCAAGTGAAAGTGTAGTATGGGCTATATTTCCTCACTGGGTTGTTTCCAAATGGTAATGGCCAGCTGTAGTCTTTCACAAAAAGGTGCCACCAAAGGTTCTGCTAGTGATGCCATAAAAATAAATAAATAAATAAATAAATAACAGCCGAGGGTCTACTCGTTCCAGTCTTCCTCCATGAGTTGTGCAAAGATGTGTAGGCTGGGTAACCTGTAGAGAGAAGGAAGGGCTGCAAAGGTCATCTGAAAGCCCTCAGGTGCCTCAAGCCAGTGAGGATCTTGTAGCGGATGCATCTTAAGCCAGTCCTGTAGTTGAGCCTGCATTTCAAAGGTTTGGGTCATAGGATTGAGTCTCCATTAAAAGACTCCACAGATGATATCTGCAGTGAGTATATCTCACTTCATCACAATAACAAATAATAAAAAGTTTATCTTTCTATCTAAAATTCATATCGTTGCTGATGGAAACAAAACCTTGTATTTCCAAAACGGTAACTTTACAGGAGAAGGAAAAACATTCTTAACTTGGAATGGAAGTTAATGTAAAATGTTTTGTTCCAAATCTTTTTGGACAATTTCTGTTTCTATTACAACCAATGCAAATGGTTACTGGAATTTTCAAAGTATGTAAAAAAATTATAATAATAATAATAAAATTAACAAAAAGGAAAGGAAAAAAATGGAATTTTGCCCCAGCTATGATTGACTCTAGGCTGGTGGGCAGTCCAATATGGCTCAGATCCTCTAATTTCCTGAGAGACCCTTCTAGCCTCCATTCTCTTTTATATTCTAGAGTGCACTACGAAATGTTCCAGAGTTTTGGCCTGTCTGTAGACACATTTACATCTACAAAATAATCTAATAGGGCGGCACGGTGGCGTGGTGGGTAGCGCTGTCGCCTCACAGCAAGGAGGGCCTAGGTTCGATTCCCCAGCCGGGCGACCAGGGTCTTCTCTGTGTGGAGTTTGCATGTTCTCCCCGTGTCTGCGTGGGTTTCCTCCCACAGTCCAAAGACATGCAGTCAGGCTGATTGGACATGCTAAATTGCCCCTAGGTGTGAGTGACTGTCTGTGTCTGTCTGTCTGCCCTGTGATGGACTGGCGACCTGTCCAGGGTGTATCCTGCCTTCTGCCCGAAGACTGCTGGGATAGGCTCCAGCACGACCCTGACGGAGAAGCGGCTTAGAAAATGGATGGATGGATAGAAAATAATCTAATTACAGCAGAAAATCAGATTTTGGCAAAAATCTGTGAAGCACACTTACATGTGTGAATTACATGTGTATGTGAGAGATCAGATAATGAGGTCTTTATGAGTCACTCAGTAATCAGATTTTGTTCTAAATGCACAATATACCTGTGCCGAGCAACTGAAGTGCAGCATGTGGCGAAAAATTCTAACTGTTAACATGGAGTCTCTTCAGTGTTCATAGTTTTTTGGAATCCAAATTGTATATGTGGTGATTGGTAGGCAGCTCTTTTTTATCTGGTTCTGTTCCCACACATGCGGATGTAGCAAAATGAAAGAAATCAGACGAAGAGTATACATGCATTGAAAATCTGATTATTAAGCTAAAATTAGATATCCTGCAGTCTGATAACAGCAGTGTGCTGTATACGTGACCACACGTAGAATAGGTCATGCTGAAGAGCTCAGTGACTTTAACTGAGATAGGACGCCACCTTTGCCAGTTTGTGAAGGTTTTGCACTGTTAGATCTACCTCGGTAAACTGTAAGTTTTTGATATTTGCTGAAGTGTGTGCTGCCAGAAATCATCAATCTTCATTTGCATAACTTTCAACACAATTCCAGACTGTGTCTACAAGCAACATCAGCAAAAGAACTGTGCATCGAGGGCTTTAAACACGGTACTGTTATAGGAAGACACCTTTGCTGCATCATGCGCAATGCCAAACATTGGCTGGAGTGGCGTAAAGCGCACCCCCACTGGACTCTGGAACAGTGACACCATATTCTCTGGAGGGAGGTTTTGAAGTTGAACTAATGTAAAATATTGCTTTTGTCCATCTAAAGAAAACTTCTACTCCGACAGCCTTCTTGTCCATCATCAGTGCCTGACCTCACAAATACTCTTTTGACTGAATAGGCACAAATGCACACAGACACACTCTAAAATCTTTTGGAAAGCCTTCCCAGAAGAGCGTAGGCTGTTTTAGCCACAAATGGGAGGCCAACTCCATAATGCCCAGGGTTTTGGAATAGGGTTTCCAACAAGCTCATTTAAGTGGGACGGTCAAGTGTCCACATAATTTTGCCCATATAGTATCTTTGTAACCACTGTAAGGGCTACAGAAGGACCTAATCAGTTTCCAAGTATTTCTGGTCAAAAGAGGTCCCAGAAGTTGTTTTGCTTTGGTTTTACTAGTGGCTTAAAGGAACAGTTGAAGTCATAAACAACTTATACAATTTAATCTCATCATAAATGAATAGGAAAAAATAAAACAGTTTCATTTGAAATACATACGAATCGCTACCATAAAATGGTAACATATCGCTTTCAAACACTTTATCTACCAGTTAGGATGATCTTCTTACAATGGAGCTGGACCTTTTTCCTGTGGCTCTGTCCTGTAGCAGTTCAGGTCAAAGTTTCATGCCCTTGGGTTAAATCTCACATCAAAGGCCCTGTGTAGTGCTCACTCATGAGCTAATCATGCATTCTCAGCTCTGATCCAAAGATACCCTGATGGAACCAACCCCGTTAGGAAGTGAAACCACAGAACCGCTCAATAAATTATTCCTCAGTTCTGTTCCTGGAGTGCACCTGTCTCCAAATGCATCCTTAAATTCCATTAATGATGAGAAATACTTCAGCTTCTTATATCTGAATCCCTAGTCTGTGCAATTACTAGGCCAGAACTCATATCAGTGAATGAAAAGGGAGCGAACAGACAATATGATGCAAGTCGCATCCCTAAATAAAGGATCACATACAGCCCTAAGTAGGAGGGGAGGCAATTAACTTATTAGAACACAACAACAGACAAGTTCACAACAACAGACATGGTCACAAAGTCATGGAAAACTCTTCACATGAGCGAAATCAATCTAATACATAGTACAGTACCACTTTTCTCCTACTGTGGCTAAATCCTGTGTGCATAAGTGGGGGGCTATTTTGTATTAATATCAAAGAGACATACAGTGAATTTTAAGTAGGCAACTCTCAGGGCTACTCACCCTGATCTGTTTGAAGTCCCTTAATGCATGTCACAGAACAAATCCCTTCCCCCATCCACATCAATTAAGCAGCGGTGAAGTGCACTCGGGCCAGATACAAGCCTGCTGAACGGATATTCCTCCTGCATACCAACTCCCTAAAACTGGCAAAAGATCAGGTCGGAGCAGAAATCAATTAAGATACACAACTTGGAAAAATGCAGCACTCTGACTTATAAACCCATCATATACATCCTCAGAAACATCACACACACAGAATAAAAAACAAACTAAATTTCTGCAATGTGCTGGCTGCTGTTTCAGGATGACTAAGAAAGTATTACTAATACATAATGTGTCCAAAAGTGACACTTGACCATCACAGCAATGTAAGCTGTATCCCAGTCCAAAACCATAGGCATTACGTAATATGCAGTTAATTTGCAGCTAAAACAGCCTCCACTCTCCTGGAAAGGCTTTCCAGAAGATAATGGTGTGTCTGTGGGAATTTGTGCCCATACAGTCAAAAGAGCATTTATGAAGTCAGAGAACTAAGGGGAGTCCAAACACTGAAAAACAGCCCCAGACCATTATCCCCCCTCCACCAAACTTTACTTTTAGGCATGCCCTACACCACTCCGGACAATACATGCATAGTGATCTTAGTCTTGTGTACATGTACATGGAAACCCATTTAATGAAGCTCTGGAAGCACAGTTCTTGTGATGTTTCTTCCAGAGGCAGCCTGGAACTCTGTAGTGAGTGATTCAACTTGGATAGGCAATTTTTACATGCACTTTAGCACTCAGCACCCCCACTCTGTGAGTTTGCATGGTCTACCATTTCGTGGCTGAGCTGTTATTACTCCTGGATACTTCTGTTTCATGATAATAGCACTTACAGTTTGGCCAGTCTAGTTCAGTAATTTCACAAACATGGCTTGTGGGAAAGGTGTCTTCCTGTAACAGTGCTGTGTTTAAAGTGACTGAGCTCTTCCCATTCTAGTATGTGGGGGGGTTTGGTTGTGACAAACACAACCGGCCGTGCATTATTTGTATTTATACAGGGTGTCCCCAGCGGTGCTCCATACAATTCAAATGTGGTTTGATGCCAAATTTGATGCCAACAACACATTTCAAAAAAGTTGGGACGTTGGGATATTTACCACTTCTTTTAACACTCTATGTGCTGGGGAACTGAGGAGACAGTACTGCAGTTTTGAAAGTGAAATGTTTTCTCATTCTTGTTTGATATAGCATTTTAGCTGCTCAGCAGCTCAGGTTCTCCTTTGTTGTTTTTTTCATTTCGTAATGTGCTAAATGTTATCGGTGGTAACAGGTCTGGACTACAGACAGGCCAGTTTAGCACCCAGACTCTTTTATTATGGAGCAATGCTGTTGTAATACATGCAAAATGTGGTTTTACATTGTCTTGCTGAAACAATCAAGGCTTTCCCTGAAAAAATACATCGTCTGGATGGCAGAACATGCCAAAACATGTATATCTATCATTTAAAATTAATGGCGCCTTCACAGATGTGCACGTCACCCATAACATGTGCACTAATGCACCCCTATACCATCATGAATACTGGCTTTTGAACTTTTCCACTTTTCATCAGTCCATTTTAAATGAGCTTGGGCCCAGAGAAGGTGGCAGTGTTTCTGAATCCTGTTTAATTATGGTTTCTTCTTTGCATTTTAGAGTTTTAACTTGCATTTGTGGATGCAGCGACCAACTGTGTTCACAGACAGTGGTTTTCAGAAGTGTTTCTGAACATATATAGTGATTTCCATCTGAATCATATCTGTTTTTAATGCAGTGAAGGGCCCAAAGATCATGGCCAGGAAATACTGGTTTTTGGCCTTGTCCCTTGCATACAGAAATTTCTCCAGATTCTGTGAATCCTTTAATGTTATTGTGTACCGTATATCATGAAAAGCAAATGTTCTTGCTATTTTACATGGGTACAGAGTGATGAACCCATCCCCATCTTTACTTCTGAAAGACTTAGCCTCTCTGGGATGCTCTTCTTATACCCAATCATATCTGTGAAAGCACAATTAATGCTGAAATATATGTACACATATGCTGACTTTTACATGCTGTCTTTTTCAAGCACAGTGGTAAACATGCTACTATCCCACCTTTTTGGAAACATGTGGCAGTTATCAAATTTGGAATGAGAGTATATTTTTAAAAAATAAATTTTTTATTATAAATTTTTTTTGTACTCACAAGAAAATGATACATATGTATAGACATCACCGCTGCAGAGAAGCTGCTGTGTAAAAAACAAAGCAGAACTTTATTAGTGGTTGGTTAGTGTTGTGGTTAACACCTCTGCCTTCTACACTGTAGACTGGGGTTCAATCCCCACCTGGGTAAACACCCTACACTATACCAGTAAGAGTCCTTGGGCAAGACTCCTAACACCGCCTTGGCCTGCCTGTGTAAAAAAATAATCAAATTGTAAGTCGCTCTGGATAAGAGCGTCAGCCAAATGCCGTAAATGTTTATTGGAATAGTTTTTTCTGGCATCTCAGAATCTAGAGATGCCAATGATCAGAAAAAGTTAAACACTTGATTCCATGGAATCATTTAAGTACAAACTCCCGTAGAAAGCATAAATCCCAAGTAATCATTATTCATCTTTAAACAGTTTTAAAGCTTGCACCCACAACCATTTGCTAAAACCAATAAGACTGTTAAACACACCATGCGTTGCAGAGCACTACAGCTTAAACGTTTAAAAATGAGGGTTTCACTCCTCCTGAAAAGCTGCCATATTAGATTCAAAGTTTCTGCTGTATGTCAGCCTGTCACAAAACAGCTTTGCTGAGTCTTTAGAGGCATGCTGCATGTCAGCTAACTGGGAGAGGGTTGTGGCCACGTCTGAAAATGATGCACGTCCACAAGGTGACAGCGCCCAATCTCACTTGAATTGAAGTGTCCTTTCCAAACCCAACACATCTACCCTCACATCTGTGATCAAGTACACACAAACTTGTATTTAGACAAAGCAAGGACATGCATTTATGCACACCTTAGTGTTTAAATGTTTGGATTGTCGGTTATTTTATACAGTATAGGTTGAAATACTTTAAAAAGCTGATGTTAATTGAAACAACTACGGCTTACATCCATACTTTCCTTGACACCTCTGCACTCAGAATGTGATGCCACAGCCACTTGTGGTGCCACATCACATGATGTGATGCCAAATGGAAAGTGATGCCCATTAAACAAAAAGGATCTTTGATTGAAATCCATATTATCCCTCACGTCTTTACTTCCCTGCGCACAGACATATGGGAAATTAAATGTGATGTTACAACCATTAGTGGTTGAGAATTAAAGAGAGCAAAACTGGACTTGCTTTACTTAAGTTTTTCCATTTTGGGCGACTTTTTCCTTTCACTCCACTGCATTTCAGAGTCTAATATCTGACTTTTTACTCCGCTACATTCGGAGAAATCTGTCATTCCTTTTGGTTTCTGTGTGTATCAAAATGTAACATGTCAAAATAAAAGAAGCGCAAAGCCAGAACACCAATAATGAACTAACCTAACCTGTAAATAGACCACAGTATAGAAATATGTCCACATATGCAGTCGAGACTGACGCAGCTTTTTTCTGAATTTCTACAAACACCATTTCATTTTATAGTAAATGAGTTTGGGCTGGTTTATGTTTATGAACAGACGCCTACAGATCAACATAGTAAAGGAGCTCATCTGTGATCCTGAGTTTAAAGCCAGTTTTTATTCAACTTAAACTTGGAACTAAGTTGTAAATAAATCTGAAACTGAAACTTTGCTTGTGTGTAAAAAGTGATTTCAGAGCCACTCGGTTCTCCCTGATGGAAACTGTTTACCTTCAGTGTTTTGTGCTTCTGATCATTTTAATAGACGTCAGCGTCACTAATTAATGACGTTCTATTAAAAGACTGGTTTACCAAGAGAGACGCTGGAGGACTTTCACCTGAAATGAGTTCATGAAGCCAGTCTGGTTATAAAAATGATAACAGGACATCAGAGCCAGAATTCCTCTTTTAGTACTTTTACTTTATACTTAAGTACATTTGAAGGTAAATACTTTAGTACTTTTACTCAAGTGGAGGTCTAAAGGGAGGAACTTCTACTTTTACTGGAGTAATAATTATTTTACCTTGGGGGTCTCGACTTTAACTCAAGTACATGATTTGCGTACTTCGTCCACCAGTGATGAATAAGCATGTATGAGCAAATGGGAGTTAGTCATGTCAAAATTAGGAAGAAAAACTGTGTGAAAAAACATTGAAAGAGTTTTTAAAGAGTCAAAATTTGAAGGATGTGTCTACCGAGGGTGTAGGCAAAATATCTGCTATTGTCATCACACCTTTATCAGTATAATGTTGTTTTTCTATTTAAGACCTGAAGATTTTTGAGCATGGTTTGAAAAAGTCTGGCGAAATCCAACGTGACACCTCTGGCTTTTAAATAACCATTTCAGGCTTTACAGGGTGACTTGCAGCAGCGCACAAACCTTGTTTTTTTTTCTTTTCTTTCAATCTTGGTAAAATCTTGGTTCGTGAAGAATGGCCATGGATATTAAGTCCAAAACTCTTAACAACAGCTTGATACTAGGCTACTACAATAAACATTGCACTAGAATGCCTCGAGAGAGGCTGCTGTGCTGAAGGCTCATCATTGTCATCAAGGGCAGGCCTGACCACCTAATGCCCTCCCATAGTGCAAGAGCTGTTTGAACATAAGATAATGGCACGCTGTCAGAAAAAAATTTGATTTAGTGTCGGTCGTATGGTACCTGAATATCTTTCCACAAGATGAACTGATGATGAGAACGCTAATGAGCTAATACATCAAAACAACAGAGAAAATGAGGGGAGAATATAGCGGCGCCAGACGCTGAAGCAGAGGGAAAGTGAGAGAAAAGGGAAGAAAAGTTAAGCAGAACTTAGACAAAGAGAAAAAGAGAGGAAGAAAAAAAACAAAGAGACTGCTTCCCAACAGCAGATAGACAGAGCTAGTGAGAGACAGCAGGAGAAAAGAGAGCATCTGAGACATGCATCTAATAAGAGCAGGAGGGAAAGTGAAGGACAGACGGACAGCTGAGTAAATGAGAGAGGAGAGCGAGAGAGCGAGGGAGGATTGCTGGGCCATGTAATGTGCTGATCAGTATCATGATGAGAGTCAGCGGATGCAGGAGTAAACACGGGTGCCGGGGGGGGGGCAGAGAGAAAGAGAATAGGATGGAGAGACCAGACAGAAACAGTTCTGTCACTATAACAACAACATAATAGCATTTTAAGACTCAGTTAATGCCACACAGATTGTGAAATTCAATGAGCTATAATTGCAGATTATAAATAAAGCACATTCTTTACCTCTGAAGTAGCTTTCAATAACTAAAGCTCTGACTGTGCATGAATATGTGCCTGAATATGGCAGATTGAAAGCATTTTGACAAGCAATCATACACTAAAGCCTTGAAAACAAGGAATAGTTTGGCCACTAAGTCATTTTTCCACAATTTTCTTCTTTCCCCATATGCAGTTGATCAGACAAGACGTGTTAGGTTGAACGGAAAAAAAATGCAACTCAGTGGTCACCCAAATAGCCCATACATTCCTCTGAAAATACCTCACCAAAATGCTTTTCAGCCCAGTCAAACGGCATGTCGCTCTTCATTCCAAACTGGGAGTAGCCACTTTAGACAACAGGGTCTGTATTCCCTCAGAACCACCTCAGAAGAAGGAATGATGATCTAGAATCACTATTTACGCCAACGACCATCATAAATACTGATGAATCTGATCCAGTGTCAGTCCTGCTTTGTGAAATCCAGCACTGGTGTTGTCTGAAACGGCTGCCCACAGTTATCAAGCTTTTTCCTTCATCTTTACAGGTCATAGTAAGTCATATTGTGTAGTAAACAACAGTGACACGTCTGCACAGCCTTAATGAAGACCTGGATGCAGATTGAGCAGGTTGAAAGAAATTTTGGTAATATTTTCTTACAGAAACAATTTGGACTACTTGGGTGACTGCTGAGTTCTAGTGTCTGAGAGCAACATTAGCATCGCATCTCCAAAATTTGTTGGTGGAAATGTCTAAATGCATTAACACAAGCTCACCAGCAATGCAGGTCCGCCTTACCCTCTATATGGAAAATAATAGAAATACGCAGATGGCACCGTCACACCCATCACTGAAGTCAGAAAGCTACCACTGTGGTTGCCGCTGCCATAATCGACACATTTTCATGGTTTTCAATATTGAGGTGCTGCAACTGATGTTTAACTGCAGCTGATGTATGCCGTCATTTGTGTGTATATAAAGTATTTTTAATGGCTGTGAATGTGCATCAGCCCATCCGATGTTAGCACAGGATCTGTCCATTTCATAGTAAGTTTTCTGTTGTTCTATGTAAACTGCTCAGTTGGCTTTCACCAGCCCAGTGTGATGTAACCGAAGCCAGAGATGGGATATCATTAACCCTGAGCCTCTGAAACAAGAGAGTTTGTTCAACTTTCATTTGATATTGATTTCTGCATCTGCAATACTCTTCCTTGTGATATCGGAAGCAACTCTAATTTGCTAGTGCAATTGTGTAGCATTGGGGACTGTAAACTGTTTCAGTGCACTCAAGCTTCGTGAAACACTGGTATTTAGTCGGTTCACTTGATTGTTCCTTGCTATCGACTCTGCCTTATCTCTGAAAACTTACTGGCTATTGCATTTATGCGGTGAATTGAAAGTCATTGTCTGACTCTTAATAGCTACATCTTTGAACACTCAGACGCTGGTAATGTTAGCGGTAAGGCGCCAGCAGGGGCATCCCCAGAGATTTATGGATGGGGCCTTCGCTAAGGTCGTTTAGGAGTGAGCTCCCACAGGAGATATAAAAGAAGGCCTCAAACTGTTCATGATGAACTTTTGGAGTAGCATTAGATGTAAAATCTCATTTTAAAATAGGTATTTGGTCAAGTTGGCACACAGTAGATCTGTCTAGTGTTTTAGTACCCCAGTCCAGTTTCTGTCTCAAGGCAAGTCTCCAGAGTATAAATTAAGGGTCTCGATTGTTTCGGTCTCGAGGTAAGGGAGACTCAATTTTTTCTTGAGACATGTCGAATGCAATGCCTCCGTGATTGGAAGATAACTGGAAACGAAGCATTTTTCTACTATTATTAAATATCAATAACATTTTCAAACAGAATAAAAGTTTTTTCTGTACATTTCAATAAAATCTGTTCACTGTTGGTTGAGGATCTGATGATCTTTCCAGGATGGCTTAATGGGGTATTATTTGTTTGTTGATGTTAATTGATTCCAAACTTCAGACATCACCTAAAGGCATCACCTGTATGTTATTATTATTATTATTATTATTATGGTGTTATTATTTAATATTAATAAAAATGGATGCATATTGTTTGCTTTATATTCAGTAGACTTTAGCTGGGGATTCTGGGCAAGTTTTTTATTTATGTTCTGAAAAAATTCTTAATGTAGTTTTGTTTGGGTCTCAGCCACTCTTGGTCTCAGACTCACCAACTACGAAATCTTGGTCTTGATCCTGTCCAGACGCTGTCCAGGTCTTGATCTTGACTCTGACTCTTCTCTAGTAGTCCTGACTACAACACTAGATCTAGTTACACATTCTGAATATCTGATCACTGGGCTCTGTCAGACCTGCTCCTTCTGCCCTGTCAGCCTGCTTCAGTTTCTTTCTCTCCCTCTTTATGATCTCATGTTTTTGAGATCAACCAGTTCCAAAATCTTTTGAACTTTTAAAGTCTTCTGGACTTCGTTGGAGCAGTAGTCTCCTTAAGGAATGGTTTGGCAAAAAATGTATGCAATTTTCCACTTCCCCAGCGAGTAAAATGTGTTCTGTCTCTTTAAGATGCAACCAAGTAATTTGCACATGTGTGTAGCTCTGCAACAACATGTGACATGACAGACCACTGGACCATGCTCTTCTTTTATTTTACTCTCATTTCCGTGAGTATCACCAATACACGGCTTTATTCATATAGAAACGGATAAGTGAAGATGTAGGATCTTGTGTGGTTGGCTAGTAAAATAAACTGATGTCTTGGAATACCGACAATGTATGTGCCTCATATGTCACCAGCCTGAGAAAGCCCCCTGCTATCCAGGTTAGAGTTAAGGTTTGAAACTGGGGGAACTTCAAAGTGTCACAATGAACACGAGACTACATTCAAGATTCCTGCTGCTTCTTATTTTTAAACATATATCTTCAGTTTGCAAATTCAAGCAGTGCGCAGTTTGAGAGGATTGAGAGAATTTTGAGGAATTTATGGAAAAATCTGGCTGGCTGTTGACTTCCCCTCTGAGAAAAGCATTCCAGTCTGGTCTAAACTGGCCTATTCAAATATTGTGAGGAAATAAGTCAATTAGTAATAAAATAAATAGTTATTTTTGAACTAAATATGCCAGAAACATATGCTTCCATAGAAAACAGTAAGGGTCAAGTTCCATGATTAATTAAATGTAAATGACAATCATTAACATCAAAGCCAGTATGACAGTTAAACATCCAACATTATGAACAGGTAAAGTGGTGAAAAAGATAAAGAAGATCAGAAATTAGCTCACAAATTTGGCAGTGTGGTTTATTCACTCTGTGTAAGTAGGTCACATTTCTGCAAAATGGACCTCACTAAAATTTGGATTACAGCGCTATTGGTGACCACTGCTGTAGGACAAAATATTACGTGCTTTTCTGATGCAGTTAACTCACACTAATGTTTCTGAGCACTTCAGAATGGTGGAAGAAGCCCTCGGGGTTAATATGATTCGGGGAGACAATTCACATCTCACAAGCTTAAATCATAAAAATATTAACATAGTCATAAACACACAACAGAGCAAACAAAAGCCAGGACTCCAATTTCTTACAACCACTGGAATGCTCATTGCACTCAGTGGCACTGCATCTACAGCAAATCCTCCTGGCATCTGACAATCGCTGGGCAAGCCTTTTTTCAATTTTACCCACAGCTCAAAATTTACAACAGTATCTCAGACTGGGTTGTGGTAGCAAGTGTTAAAGTCTTGAACATCCACCCTACAGTCAAGCGCCTCCATTTCACAGCCTCCTTTCAGCTCTAAAAGCGCTTGACCTGAATTTCCACCATTGACTCCAGCTTGGAACTTGTCACTCAAAAATGCAAGCACTTTAAAACCTGAGGCATGTGTGCATATAATCAGTTTCTCAGGCACAGACGAAGTCCTCGGTAAATGATGAACTGGACTGGGTCGTGATGGACTCACCTCTGGGGGGATAATGAGTGGGGTTCCATTTCAAAAGATGCTTGTTTACAGCTGCTTTTATTCATGGGCTTATTTTTGAGTAGTGTTTTAGAGTAAAGAGAGAAAGAGAGACATTGCACATCATCTGCCAGCTCTTGACAGATGAATGAAGCAGGATTCATGCTCCGGAAACGGACAATAATGATCTACAGTCCCAGCTCAGTTTCACAACAGAGCTTCTTAAAACAATATAAACATATAAAAGCTGGTGGGTGGAATAATCTAGACAAATAAACAAAGATTTTAAAAAAGAAACACGCTGTGGTACCGTACGTGAGGAAATGACCACTGACCAGCAGCTGGCGTAAATGAAAATGAGAAGGAGGTGGTATGGTCACCTTAATCATGTATCTTAGCTATTGCTGGTTCCTAACTGCTAGAACCTGCCTACCACATTTATTTAGTACCATATTAATTTACATTATTTACATAAATAATTTTGCCAAAAACATGGAACTGTTACCTGTATTTTTACCAAAGCACTATTTTGACAAGATTGGCTTTACGCAGAAGTTGGAATAAAGCCATTATTACAGGTGCTCCTCCACGGTTTCAGTCTAGTCTGAATTCCTCAGCTATTTTTATGGACGGCATGCTCCTGTCAGTAGAGATTCTTGCTGCTTTTGCCTAAAACTTATCCCACTTCATTATATTCATTCCGTGGGAATTGCCTTGATATGCCATCACATCATGTGGAAAAGGAGCTTTTTCTTTAGTCATGCAAAAAAAAAAAAAAGATTGATTTTATGTGGAGATTGTCAGAGACAATGCCAGGTATATGGACTGTAAATTCCCAACAACACAGTGCTGAGATATTCACTTAAGCTAGGTTCATGGATGCTGTAAACAAAATAATGTTTGAGGTCAACGTTTGTGGCGTTTTCTACTTGTGAGGAGTTAAATGTATTGCAGATGCTGATATGCTGGTCAGCAGCAATGGAAACAGCATATGTTGTGTTTTGATGCTGGTATGTTGGTCAACCATGCTGGGGTGACCAGCTACACCAGAACCAGACCAGCCCAACATAAACCAGCTTAGATTAGCATGGAATGCTTGCTGGGCTGTGCTCACTGGTTCACTGGTGCTGTAAATATGGTCCTAATCAGACACTGTTTTGATTTTCAAAGTACACTAGCTTTGCTTCTATTTAGGATGTTATGTAGCCCCACCTTTGGAGGTCTTGTTCATAATTATACCACCCAGTGACCAGTTGCTCAAAGTTGTTTGTTAACAACATTAGCCAAGCATCTCCCTTTCAAAAATTAAGAAGCCAATTTCAAATATATGTCGACAGATGGACTGCGTCTGGTGTAAGAGAGGTGTAAGATGGTGATGAATATTGTTAATTTTTTATTTTTGTCAAACTATTCCATTAAACCCTTAAAAAGCCAGGGCTTGGGGGCAGGCCCAAAATTTGATTACACACTTCTATAACCTGAGGACCTGAGTGAGTTTGCACTGGTGTTAACTACTATTGGACAACAGGCATTCATACTGGATTGAGATCAAGGTTGCAGCTGTACCTGATTTTTACCATAAGGAAAGCTATATGTTTTATTTTGGAGATGTGAATTCTTTTCTCATCGCTCTCCTTTCACTCCTCATTGCTTCCCAGCAGCTCAACACAGACACACATCTCAGAACAGAGATAAGGAGATTCTATTAGCTACAAATAGTCGACTCCCAGTCGTATGGCGGAAACAGCCTACATTACAGTACCTCCTCGGGGAAATCTAATCGAGCTCAAATAGGGCTAACCAAGCGCTGGTAGGCCAAAGTGAAGGGAGAGTATGAAGATAAAAAGAAACTCTGTGCTGTATCGTCTGGCCATGTTGAGGTGCAGAGGAAGACTTGGTTGGTTGGAGCGAGCAGCTCTCTGGGCCTTAAGGGCACTGGGGTGTTGATCCCCTACTGTTAGTGATGATGGACTTCAAATCCAAAGACACATTAAATAGACAAGAAGCTCAAAATGTCACAACACACACAAAGCCACAATGTGCACAGCAAGCCCTGAGAAAGCACAAAACACATATATACAAAGCTACAAGCACACACCCAGCAAACCCACCACTGCCCACCCAGCCACAACAAACAGGGTTGCCTTTATGCAGCTCCCCAACCTTCCCCTGCTTTCCCTTTCACAGCAACAGTACTAAAAGCACTATGACAACATGCATAATTAAATCTGTCCAATCCAAAAATAGCTAGAGCAGCAAAGAGAGGTGGAGCAAAGTGTCTGGGAACAGGAGACAGACCGAGAGATGGTTTGGTAGGACAGATATCTATTACATATATTTCACTGCCCTCTCAATCTCTAATGTACTCCAAACTCATGGGTCACATCTAAATAGGAATTTCAGTATAAACTCAGCTGTTGTTATTCAGTGTAAAAGGAGAATTGATAATAACTGGAATGTTATTTAAACAAAATCCAACAATAAACATGGTGAAGGGGTGCATGCAGGGTGTTGTGAGGCAAAATAGTCCTGAAAAACGTTATATTTTATCAGGTTTATCACTATTTTACCATTAAAATTACATATGAAAACTCTGTAGGTCCACTGATGGTCTTGGATAGTAAATAAAATAGCTATATTTGTGTTGTAGACATCATGACCGCCACTATAAGGACATTGGAGTCTGTAAGTTTCTCTACAATTTCACATCGAACCACTCTCAATGATTTTGTTTACATCTTAACTAAATAATTATGCAGAGAAATATGAAAAGATGATGCAGCAAGTATGAAAAACTAACTTTCTATTGAATTATCCTAATGAACCCTTCACAAATGCTGCATACGTGACAGAATGTAGCTGATGCACCATTTAAGGTGGAACAGAAAAGATGAATGAGAAGCAATTTGCTAAATTTAACATAGTCCAGAAAAAAGCACACACTATGACCTGCGCAAGCGTTATGATATGTTTTATGTATTATTTTAAACTCAATAAAAATGATGCACAGATGGACGCTTGTGCGGAGGTAAGCGACTTTTATTAAGGGCAAATCCAGGGTCATAGTCGAGACAGTCCAGGTTCATATAGCCAACACGGACAGATTGGGGGACAGACATGAAATAAACTGGAATAAACAGCAAACAGAGACCGAGACATCAAACAAAGACCAGTAAACCGCCAGGGCTTAAATACACGGAACAATGAGGGACAGGTGAACACAATCAGGGGCGGAGCAACCAAACAGGGGGCAGGACTTAAACCAAAACAAAGGAGCACATGGACAGGACTGGGAGGGGCCAATTGTGACAATTTGCTTGAGGATGTTCAAAACAGGGATGTATGTCATGACTTTTGATTCATGTAGACTTTATGAACTCAAACAAAAACATAATTTATATTAAGATGTCAGGTGATCTTCTGAAATACTGAAAGGTCAATGACAATGTGAAATGTTGAGCTTGCACAGGACCTCTGTTGACTAGCACTCCGTAACAGAAAACATCAGGTGTCCGTAATCTTTTTACTGCCTACACCACCTTCTGATGGTATTTTTAAATATTCTGCATAATTAAGTGGTGAAGATGTAAACAAAGGCCCGATCCCATTTCTTATTTTTACCCCTCCCACTTGAAACTGAGTTAGAAGAGGTAGTGCTTGAAATCTACTCCCTATGAAATGGGACGACCCTTCAAGAACCGGCTACGTCATCAGTTGTCTTCAGCGACTTTCACGTAAACAGGCGAGACGAGGTTTTCCGGCCATTTCCAATACGACGCCGCCAGCTGTGGTGATCTCACTTGTGTGTCACATGACAGGACAGGTGAATCATATTAAAATAGCCTGGAAAAAAGTACTCAGGATGTGTTTTCCTGCTTTGTCTCCAGACTACAGCAATAATGGTACATCACGCTGACATTTGCCATTTATCCGAAGGAGACTGGAACGCACGGGCCCTCGCCTTTCAGTCACAACTTCAGTTTTATCAAAAATCAATCAATCAAACGACTCACTGAATAAAAAAGAGCACAAACAAAAAACTACATCACTTCATAAACAGCTACTAGCGCTGCTCTGTAGGCCACCCTGCCAGCCTGCAGTGACAGCAGAGGAGGGGAAAGTTCAGCTCCTCACTGCTTAAATACATTGAGGGCATCATACGCCTTAAAAGAGGGGGCAGTTATTTATTATCGCCACCAAGAATTCTGCTCTGATATGAAGCTGAACTTAGCTTTCTAATCGCCAGCTTCATGATCGATTTCCCATTCCACCTTAAATGGTGCAGCTTGGGTACCAGAACGTAACTGCTGCGCCATTTAAGGTGGAACGGGATATTTCTCCAGGTAGCGACCGAGTGTTATGAAGGAAATGACCATGAAACACTATTTCAATGGTTATCTTACAATACACCGGCTTATTATAACAGAGAAAATGCTTAAATTCATGTGTCTCTTTGGTCGCTTGCGCAGCCATCATGCCGATGATTCGCAGGGCATTCTGGGGAATTTTCTCATAACCCTCCATTTGTAGTGCGCCCCTGAAAAATCTCCGTTTGAAGGGCCATGCAGCCCTAACACTTCACCCTACCCCTCCATCTCAACAACAACCGGGACACCCTACCCCAAGACCTTAACGTGCAAAATGGAGGGGTAGGGCTAAGTGTTAGGGGCAAGGGGTGAAATTGGATTGGGCCAAAGTGTCTTTTATATGAAATGCTGGTGGTGGCGCTAGGAGCCAGACCTGTCAGCTTTCTCACAGAATGTTATTACATGACATGGTCACGAATGCACAACCTGATGTGCAGTGTTGGGAAAGATACTTTGAAAGCATAGCAAAGCTCTCCTGGGGAGAAATGTAGTTCAACTAAAACCACTTAAGGCAGGTCCTAAGCACTTTGTGAAAAAAAATCAAATGGACAATGTACACGTGATATGAAATTATAACAAAAAATGAAAAAGCCACATGCCAGCAAAATAAATAAATAAATAACACGAGTTCATTGCAAAAAGTGCCCACTTGTTCGCAGGTCATACATTTATCAAAAAAAAAAAAAAGAAGACACGTACCCTACTATTCATGAGAAAGTGCAAGAAATATCAACTTTTCATGGACAAAATTTGTTTGTAGTTTAAGCAGTTAACTGAAAAATGACAAAAGAAATAAAGTAACTACTCAAATCAATATGCAAATATGAATGTAGTCGATGTAGGATGGAGGGTGTCCGGTTTGGTGACCTCAGGGTCACATCGCTGCTGTTTGCAGATGATGTGGTCCTATTGGGGACATCAGGCCGTGAACTTCAGCTTTCGCTGGATCGGTTTGCAGCCGAGTGTGAAGCGGCCGGGATGAGGATCAGTACCTCTAAATCCGAGACCATGGTTCTCAGGCGGAAAAGGGTGGAGAGCCCTCTCTGGGTCGGGGATGAGCTCTTGCCTCAAGGGGAGGAGTTTAAGTATCTCGGGGTCTTGTTCACGAGTGATGGTACGAGGGAGCGGGAGATTGACAGGCGGATTGGTGCTGGGTCAGCAGTGATGCGGGGCTCTTTACCGGTCTGTTGTGGTAAAGAAAGAGCTGAGCCATAAGGCAAGGCTCTCGATTTACTGGTCGATCTATGTTCCCACCCTCACCTATGGTCATGAGCTTTGGGTAATGACCGAAAGAACGAGATCGCGAATACAAGCGGCCGAAATGAGTTTCCTCCGCAGGGTGTCTGGACTCTCCCTTAGAGATAGGGTGAGAAGTTCAGTCATCCGGGAGGGACTCGGAGTAGAGCCGCTGCTTCTCCACGTCGAGAGGAGCCAGCTGAGGTGGTTCGGGCATCTGGTTAGGATGCCTCCTGGACGCCTCCCTCGGGAGGTGTCACAGGCATGTCCACCTGGGAGGAGACCCCGGGGAAGACCCAGGACACGCTGGCATGACTATATCGCCCAGCTGGCCTGGGAGCGCCTCGGAATCCCTCCCAGGGAGCTAGTGGAAGTGGCGGGGGAAAGGGAGGTCTGGGCCTCATTGCTTAGGATGCTGCCCCGCGACCCGAACCCCGGAGAAGCGGAAGATAATGGATGGATGGATGGATGGATGGATGGATGGATGGATGGATGGATGGAATGTAGTTGAACTACCCACAATCTGCAAAATATAGTTAAACTACTAATTAAATTTCATGCAGTTCAAAACTCCCAAACGCTGCTGATGTCTGAGACATCATTTTACATTTTAAGGAAGGTTTAAAACATATTATTAAAAACCTTAATAATGGAGGGATACATGCAGATGGTTATGAGGCAAAATAGTTCCCAATTTTTTATTTTTTTTTCCAGATTCACTGCTATTTTACCATCGGAATTACATATAAAAACTCACTGGTCATTTTGTATAGTACATAAAATGGATATTTTGTGGTCTAGACATTGTCGCTCCTGGTTCCTATCACCACCACTGTGAAAAAATCTCATTTTCTCTACAGTGGACCATTTCACATCAAACCACTCTGAATAACTTTGTTTCTCAACCACTACATTTTACAGAGAAATATGGAATTCCATTGCAGTTGAATCTGCCGCGGCTGATTGGAATTATCATTTGTAAACTGCTTGGAGTGGCTTAAAAATTCTGATATGATCAAAAGAAAAAAGGGGGAAATGTATGGATCCATGTCATGGAAATAGCTAGATGTGTCACTGTATAGTTCTTTAGCATTCCTCTGGAATTGGATAAAACACAGTCCCTTTTCATTGAAGCGATTTTAAGCATGACAAGCCTGAAAAAACATAAAAACATAATAAAAAATCTCTTTAAGCTCTTGCACTGGACACTTAGCATGTAAACAAAGAACAAACACTTCCAATAAGGCAGAACGATCCCATAATGCAGCATCTTGCATCGATTTCCGAGGCCTATAGAGTGCTGAATTGGCTTCGCTCTGTTTCAGAGGGCCGTATGGGGAGAAAGAGATTGTATCTGAGACAGAGAGTTTGAGTGTCTGTGTTTGCATGCAACTGCTAACTCTCATTTAGTGACAGTGCACATTGAAAGCATTAATCACCTACAATGCATCACTGACAGTTCATTACCTCCTGCATATTAATCATTGTTCCCAGAGGGCGGGGCTTCATTCCTCATGCATTTTTCAAACTCGGACCACTGAGGTCCACAGCACTGCAGGATTTAGTGTCCAACTGCTTAGACATGCCTGACTCAACTTTATGGTGAACCAGTGAGTTGCACCGGGCCCGATAGAGTGTGGCTGGGTGGGTGCATGTGGTCAGAATCTTTAGTTCTATAAATTTTGTGCTAGAAGTGTAGGCCTACTCAAGCATACACACTGCCATGTGAAAGAATTCAACCACCTTAAAAGTCATTAGATCAAGATTACAAATGACACTTTGATATTTTGTGCTGTGTCATATTGTATTAACTGAAAAAAGGTTTGCTGTAGAAGCAGTAAAATGTACAGATGTGAAAGAGTTTGCCCTACTGAGGCCAGAAATGGATGACAATTATCCTTTGCCTGTGAAACATTAAAAAAGTTCACCTTTTTTTAAATAAAAAAGAAACAGGAAAAGGTCTCAAAACAATGATAAAGAGCATTCGAAGGAAAGTTACAGACATGCACAAGGAAAAAACCATAAGGGAGCCATAGAGAGGCCAACAATCTCACGGAAGGAGCTTCAGAGTTCAGTGGCTGAGACTGGAGTGAAGGCGCATCAGCCAATGATATCACAAAAGGGTGGCTAAAGAAGCCTTTACTGAAGAATAAGCATATGAGAGTGCATGTGGGAACAGCTAAAATGTGGGATAAGGATTGTGGTCAGGTGAGGTGAAAATTGAGCTTTTTGGCCAAAATTCAAAACGCTATGCGTGGCACAAAACTAACACTGCGCTCTCGTCAACAAACACCTTTCCAAAGGTGAAGTATGGGGGTGGCAGCACCGTGTGGTTGGGATGCTTTTTCTCACTGGAGACATTCTGTTAAACCTAAAGGATGGATGGTGCAGATACTGCAAGACAACTTGCTTCAGTCTACTAAAAAAAGTAAAGCCTGGGAGAAACTTGACCTTTCAGTAGGACACTGACCCCAAGCTCAAGGCCAGAACAACACAGGAGTGGTTGAACAATAAAGAGGTGAATGTTCTACAGCGTACAAGTCTATTTGAAAAAAGTGCCATCCAAACCTGAACAACCCAGAGCAAACCTGCCAGGACGAACGGGTGAAAAATGCTACAAAACAGTGTGCAAAGCTGATAAAAACTGTTATTGTAACAAAAAGTGGTTCTACCAAGCACTAGAGTGAATTGATTGAATACTTATACAAGCAGCATTTGCTGGCACAGTGTGTAGTGCTGTTGCCTTACAACAAGAAGAGCCTGTATTTGATTCCCTGGCCGGGTGACCTGGATCCTCTCCCTGTGGAGTTTGCATGTTGTCTTCGTGTCCGCGTGAGTTTTCGCTTAGTGCTTTGGTTACCTCCCACAGTGCAAGCCACAGCCAGGTCAGTTGGAGATGCTGAATTGCTCCTAGTTAGTCTACGTATCTGAACTGCGATGGACTAGAACGACTTGTTTTGCCATGAATACCAACGCTTGTTCATACTGATGTGTGCAAAATTGTGAACAGCCCAGTTACACATTTAATACATATTCTAATGGGAAAATAAGCTCATACATTTCGTTCTTAGATCAGGACGTGTAAACAATTTCTATTTAGTTGCTGAGTTTAACATACTAGTAAATGTAAATCATAAAATATAAAATGTGTCTGAACGTTTGCACAGGCACACATTTCACAGTCCACCCTCCACCCCCCAGCAATATATGAAATGCACAGATGTTTTAACTTATTTTTAATTTAGCTTTTGCACACAACCATATGTCCATCTATTCAGATGATAACAGTTTACACTCATTCCCACTGAAGTTATAAACCTTTCAGCCCAGACTGCTTTTTGTTTGAGGCACTAAACAGGGCAGCCAATCAAAATAGAGCTCATTTACATGTATCAGTCTTAAAGGCACTGCTTACTTCTAAGGTATAAAGGGAGGTTGGAAATAGGTCATGTAAAAATGAATTACAAATGTTTTAGATACTGATTACTGTATGTAATATGAATCACTGCTTTTTGAAAATACAAAGCTGACACTTTAGAAATAACAATAGCACTTTGGGGGAAAACGTCGTTTCAAACTGGTCTTGGCGATGCAAATGTAGCATGAACTGGTATTAAGTATAAAGAGTCAAATTACAGAGACTATTCACATTTACAATCACTGCAATTTGTTTAATAACTACTTGGTTATCTTGCTAGTTCAAGCCAACTGGGTCAGGCTGAGAGGAATGGAAAATTATTCTGTCTCTACTGGTCTTAATCAGGATTCTATTTAAAACAAGGCATTTAAGTGGGCGTGCGTGGAGAAAGCAGGCAGAAACATGGTGTCATTTGCCTCGCTGACTCATTCCTGATCCTAATCCACTTCACTATCAACTACTGTAGACGTGAGACAGGCCTAATCCCGAATGAGGCCTGAGCATCTGTCGTACACACACGGTCAGATTAGTAACACTTCACTTGAAAGGAGGATTCATAAAGCATGCAGTCTTTGCTTTACCCCACACTGGTCTACATACCGAATGTTATGTAGCCATGGCCAGAGGTTACAGCTACTCTCAATACTAGTACATTTTACTTGAGTACAGTTTTGCCTCTAACACTTCTGTCTTTAGTGTAAATCATAGTCATTTTACTTTTATTTGGGTTTGTTTCTGATAAAATATCCTTAATCATGAATCAGGGGTAATCTTTGCATTAGGCAATGGTAGACTGCTGCTTAAGGCCCTCATAAGCCAAGATCCAAATCAGATATACTGTACCTTTGGATGTAGATAACCATTATGTGTGTAAAGTTAAAACGTGTAAAAATGTGTAAAATTGTACGAATAATGTAACTAAGTGATAATCTGCATGATAGAGAGGAGATACTTCAATGTGGTTTTCTAGCTTTTGATAGGTAACATCAAATTAAGTCACAAAAGATGGAGGAAAGTAAAATGTTTGTTATGTTTGAAAGCTAACATTGGTTTTCAGTCTGGTTCAACAAACTGTACATACTGCTAACAAGTTCATGTAGATCCATTGTTGAGGTCATTCCTCTAAGAAGTATTTCAGGTTCACGTAAATTTCTTAAAACGAGAAAAATGATCAGCCCATACTTTCATCATCTTATCATGATATTCTTACAACAAATATACAATGAGAAATATGTATTGACTAGATTTAAGATAGCATTTCTTTTTAGCGACAGTTTCTTTTGCACAACTAACGGCAGTTTAGATCGTATCGGCTTTACCAAAAATTCAACAAGGTATTTGTTGCCATATGGCAACAGCATGTCACAATGGGACTACAGTCTGGGACTAAAGTAATATAGTGCCTACGGACAGAGAATCGTTTTACTTGTATGAAAAAATGTGTATAACAGTCATATATGAATGCATATTTTACAAGTGTAGTTGTTTCATTGTTGTTTCATTGTTGCATGCCGTTGCCACATGGCAACAATAATACCGTGCCCTTTTTCTGTAAACTGCTTTCATTTTTACATTAGTGATCGCCTTTTTTCCTTAAATTGATTTCATTTAAATATTGAATTACACATACCCTTAGAAAGCACTTCAAAAGCCAGGCTTCACCATGTGACGTATGTGTATTAAAAAGACATTTAGAACGCAACAGAAAAGCGTTTGGCCTAAAAAAGACATTTTACTTTACACATAAAGCCTTGAATTACCTTAATAAATGAATAAAAACTAAAGAAAAAGTGAACTTCTATATTGCTATCAGGCAACAAATGTAAAAAAGTGCTTGTTGCATTGAGGCAACATCAACCAGTAAATGGTTGAATCTAAAACCGTTGCTTCTATGTTTTCCTGAGTGCTGAAACAAAAGAGCTGTCTTACTAGAAGATTCTCTGCATCTCTCAAAGAGATGTCTAGCCACGTTTTTAGATGACTCACTCAAACATGGCAGTGCCTCAGTTAACCACACACTTTTATCTGTAGCCCTGAAAAATTCCTGCATCTAGATGCTCTTAGAAAGACAAGTGAAGGCACAATTCCATGATAATAGATATAATAATAGTAATCACATAGAACATTTTAAAAGCCTGTGAAAGTCTCATGATAAGTAAGCTGAAATGAAATCTGCTATGTTTTAGCGACTGGGCAGTCCTTGAAGTATCTGATTTTGCAGAGTTCAGACATTTTCAGCCGTCCCTTAATAAGCTTTTCAATCTCTCATCTGCCCGTTTCTTTTATGCTGGTGCGGCAATCAGTTGTTTCCCCCCAAAGATGCATTCATTCCAATCAGCTTTTGTTTGGGAGCTTCATTTCATTTGATGTGGTCTGACATACTTTATTAAAATATACATTCTGAGATTGTTCTTCAAAGGTGAGCCGTTAGCCTGCAGAGCCAAAACCAGAGCTCCTTGTAACAGGAAATTAAAGGGCGCGCATCTGAAGCAAAATGTATTAGACGGCTTCCATTCTGAATCAGGCTCTGACTCAATGTGTCCACAAAATGCCTCTGATAACCCACCTCTCAGTATCTCTGAGCTACAAGGTGTCAAGACTTGAGAGAAAGTAATAAAGATGTTGATGATCACTATAAGAAGCACTTTCAGAACTACTGTTGCCGCTGGCGAATTTAGGCTAGTAGCAAAGCATAAAGAGTCATAGCTTGTATCTTTTGGGCCCCAGTCCAAAAACAATACATAGCTCTTCCAAAAAGGATCCATAAAACCTGTGAATAAAGGACAGTGTAATTTGCCTGCTTACCTTCGACTGCTATGTCACCACTAAGATGCTGTAATGTAGACTAACAGTCAAAGTGTACTATTATTTCCAGAAGTCATTAGGTCTTCTCTGAAGGCCTAGAAGGCAGTGAATGTTCCCCACTGGTTCAAGTTGAAGAATCAGCTCTTCACTGTCCCCTCCACTCCGTATCCTGTGATTTGTCCCTTGTGTAACATAGGTGGTATGAACTGGTATGATATTGACAATAAACTGGCCTGGGCTAAGAACACTGACGCCCTCTACAGGAAGGGCCAAGGTCGTCTCTATTTTCTGAGGCGCCTGAGGTCCTTCATCATCTGCCGGGCTATGCTCAGGGTCTTCTATGAGTCTGTGGTGGCGAGTGCTATCCTCTATGCTGTTGCATGCTGGGGAAGCAGGCTGAGGATGGCAGACGGCAACAGACTCAACAGACTGATCCGCAAGGCCGGTGATGCTGTGGGTGTGGAGCTGGACTCGCTGACGGCCGTGTCGGAGAGGAGGACGCTGTCTAAGCTGCAGGCCATTATGGACAATGGCTCCCACTCACTCTACGACACGGTGATGAGACACAGGAGCTCATTCAGTGCAAGACTCATTCTACCGAAATGACCACAGAGCGCCACAGGAGGTCATTCTTACCTGTGGCCATCAAACTCTATAACTCCTCCCTCAGTGTGTGATTCACAAAGTGTGGTTCATCTGCGCAAAACTCAATAACTAACTGTACATATGTGTAATAATAATAATTGGGTGCAAAAACTAAGAGGTGCTATAATTTGAACTGCTTTATACTAGATGTTTTATTTATTTATCACAGTCCACTTTACTGTATTCATAAGAGCTTAAATCTCGTGTACATATTGCAAATTTCTCTTTATCTTTGTTTTAAATTATTAAAGTGTTTATTCTTTTACATAAATGGTTACAACTGTAACAACTGCAATTTCCCTCAGGGATCAATAAAGGATTCTGATTCTGATACTGATTCATTTTGGCAAGGCAGTGTTGTTGAGGGTACGATCAAGACAGCATTAAAATTAAGCACTAGAATTTTGAGGTTTCAAAACAGAGGCGTATTTGCCATGAACTGCAGAAGTAATTACAAATCACTTGTCTAATGTCCCTCATAGAAACCATAAAACAATTGCACATGGCTGGAATTTCCTCTATTGATTTGGAAAAAACAGCATTTTTAATCTTTAATTTCTCATTTTCAATACCATTAAATTCATTAGGAGTGCTGGGTTGTGGCAATGTTAGATTATAGACACATGTAACAGTGTATAATATAGACGTTATCCCTGCTACCCATGAGTCAGGGGTGTAATTTTGCATCAGTAGAATTTAAGGTGCTCAATAAGAACATTAAGGGCCTTTACATGCTACAGGCCCTGTAACATCTTATATTACTACTACCATAGCCCTACCATTGGCTTGTCATTT
The DNA here is from genome assembly GCF_015220715.1 of Pygocentrus nattereri. Lineage (NCBI taxonomy): Eukaryota > Metazoa > Chordata > Actinopteri > Characiformes > Serrasalmidae > Pygocentrus > Pygocentrus nattereri. The sequence goes on from NC_051239.1 coordinate 19,883,882, forward strand.
GTGAGGTTTTTCTCATCTCAAAGCTGGGACTACAGTTGACATAGGTGTGCTAGTAAGAGTTTTCCTTCCAGTTTCTCCTGCTTTGCTGTATTCTGCCTATCAAGTGGGATTTGCTGTTTTCAAGTTGTATCAAACCTGTAATAGAGAAGGTCTTGGATGTTGTTGCACCTCTTGACCCTGTGAAAAAACATGAAATGTTTCCACATTGCCGACACTTTGATTTCCAGCTTCTACAACTATTTAAATATGTCTGTTCCGACTAGCTGAGGAGAATGAAGAAAATGAACACACACACTTATCCTTCTGGGAATGCTGGGGCCTATCCCAGCTGTCATTGGGTGGAAGGCAGGAAACACTCTGGATAGGTAGGAAATGAACTAGGAATTTTCAAAATTCCTATTTGAATTCTCATTAGCATTAAAGCTGCACTATGTAGGATTTGTTTGTTAAAATTCAAAGAATTCACATAACTATCAGGAGGGGGAATCTGCTACAGTACAGTGTTCTCATGCTGCAGCAAGTCTCCCTGTAAAGCCTGAAATACTCATTCAAAAGTCAGAGCTGTAGTGTCAGATTTGGTGGGAGTTCTTCAGACCTGTCAGACGTCTTTACGCATTGTCACCTGCACAGACTCAAAACGAAGGTCGAGCTTGAGGTTAGGGGTTGTTTATAGTTACATGCAAAAGTTTAGGCGCGCCTGGTTGATTTTCCGAAAAAAGTAACAGATCTTCTACAGAGAGCACACTTCCTAACATTTTAGTACACGATTACTATTTATTTGCTAGTTTAACATACTGGAAAAAACTAAGCCATAAAATCTGGCCTGTGCAAAAAATATGGCACATTTTATATTTTATGATCTATTTTTGTTCCGATATGTTAAACTCAAATAATTGCGTGAAGGTTGCAGAGAAATCAGCAGAAAAATGCTGACATTTACGTTTGTTCCCTGTAGAGCATGTGTTAACTTCTTGTCACTTAGAAAATCAATAAAGCATGCCCATATTTGGCCCGGAGTGTTCAAAGTTTGGCATAGGTTAGGTCTGTATGAATTAGCGTTGATACCCACGTGTCAAAGGTGTCAAATTTCATCTGTAGAAATATAAAGTGCCCACCTCCGTCCCCTAAGATCTTTATTGCCCTGCGTACACTACCACACTTCCACCCTAAGCAAATTAGCCACTGATTTGGCAAGGAGTGTATACAGACAAAGTTTGGAAGAAGGGATTAGTCAGTTACTTAGAGAAACTTTGTTTGTTTTCAGAGAGAGAGAGAGAGAAATACATGAAGTAAGCAATTGTATATTCCTCCTCTGCCAGGTTCCCTCTATCATTACAGTCCAGGATTTAGTCAGGGAGCGCGGCCAGAGCATGTAAGGTTTGTGCACTTTGATTAGCATACAGGCCTCTGGGTTCAAACCAGCAGTGCCAATAGTGTTTGTTTACGTGTGTGTGTGTGTGTGTGTGTGTGTGTGTGTGTGTGTCTTCACTCCATCAAAAAACTTCAGGGAGCAGAATGCAGCTTAAACACGCACACTCACACACACATAAATCCAGTCGCAAACAAAAACACAAGGACTCTGTCCCAATCTGGTCAGACAAAAGGAATCCAAAGCAGCAGCCCCAGGGCCACAGACTGCTCCCCTCCACTAGCACACACAAAACCACTCTGCTATCAGTCCAGAACATGCCCGGTCAGTCTGCATAGCTGTTTCTTACACTGTGAAGACTCTCACACGCACACACACACACACACACACACACACACACACATACACACACACACACACACATCAAGTTAGCACAGGTCATCTATGACCCCATCAAAGGACGTTTTAGTGACATATACTATGAGATGAGACCTTCTCCTTTAGTCTCTTCAAACCCTTACCCTGCACTTCAATACTGTTTTTTACACTCACCCCTTAAAGGAATCCCTGATACCCTCTTTAAGGGCTGTTCTATCACTATTTAACATGTGATGTTTGTTAGATATCTGACTAGTGTTGTAGTACTCAAGTCCAGTCTGAGACTAAGACTAATCTTGGTCTTGCTGCAACTGCAAACTGCAAACTGAACTTTTTTCTATCATTATTGGATTCACAACAAAGCTTCACTTGCATTCAACAGAAATGGCAATGCTATCATAATGAGAGTCCAATGTTATTCTACTATATAATGTAAGTTTATTTAATTGACTTGAATTGAATTTAAAGTGAAGGGCAACATGGTTATTCGATGCTCTATTAATTTATACTACAGTAATAATAAATAATATTAATCATCAGTAGTAGTAATAGTACTGGTTTGTGGTGAGTGTATTTGTATGTAGTCAAAATTCTTACTTGAGAAAAAATGATCTATTGGATAATGGATAATGGATAATGGCGTTCTACATTTTTGTCCCTATATTTTTTCCACCAGCCATTCTTAGAGAAGACCACCAGCCTCATAGCTTCCAGGTGATTTAAATTTGAGACCCCTGCTGTGCATGTTGAAATAAAAATCTGTTCACTGCTGATTGAAAATGTAATAGATCCTTTCCATGATAACTGGCCAGATCAGAATATTTCAATGTAATAATAAATGTATAATGCTATTTGATTTATATTCAGTTGACTTTAACAGGAGATGAATTATAAATTATAATAAACCATAAACAGTTTTCACTCTTTTCTTTCTTTTTTGAAAAATTCGAATCTTAATCGAGTTGCTTAGTATTAGGTCTTAGTCCTAGCTCAGATCCACCTCTAGTGCTCTTGACAAAACTGCAGATAAGCCTAATCAATAAATTGCTTTAAAATACTTAATATTTCAAAACTATAACATTTGATTTGCTACAGTCAAACAGGGCTTTATGCAACAATTACTACAAGAACAGCCAAAGGCCAAAAACATGCGAGTTTCTATGAGTAGCGAACTGGGACTTTAGAACTAGGCCTTACTGTTTACTTGCTAAATTTAACATATTGGAAAAACATAAAACTATAGCCTATGCAAACGTTATGGCACATTTTAGATTGGATGTTTTATTTCTTATTAACGTGGTTGGTTAGTGTAATGGTTAACACCTCTGCCTTCTACACTGTAGACTGCGGTTCAATCCCCCACCAGGCCAAGCACCCTACACTATACCAATAAGGGTCCTTGGGCAAGACTCCTAACACCGCCTTGGCCTACCAGTGTAAAAAAAATGATGAAATTGTAAGTCGCTCTGGATAAGAGTGTCAGCCAATGCCATAAATGTAAATTTCTAATAATAATAGAGTTTTACAGCGACTTCTTCAGTCACTAGTCCTGGCATAGAGCTCCTGCCACCTGGTTAGGCTACCACTACTCATATTCAGAAAGAATGGTATGTTTTCTGACACACTGCCAATCTGTTCTTAGCTCCACCCATTATTAATTTAACTATAATTGTTTCATTCCACTGTAACTAATTATGTCAATGTTTAATCTGACACATCAGGCCTACCCAATGGCAGAGCTAGCTTGGAAAGCTTCCACACAGAAAAAAAAAATCTTGGGACTGATGGGACACAATTCTTTTGGGCGTAAGATTTCCAAGAATAACTGTTATGTAAAAATTGAACACTTGTCCTTTTTAGTTTTCAAAAATTGTTTGAAATTATGGTTCTTTAAAGGCCTCGAAGTCCCTGAGATGTCCTTATAGTTCCTATTAAGCTCCTCATTGTCCTCTCCCTTGTTTGTTCTGTGTTCTATGTAACTCTGAGCCGAGGTTATGTTTGCAGTACTTCAGTCTGGGCAGACTGGGATGTGTTCTGTGATGCATTCTGGGACACGTGTGAGTTGTCCCACAACACACCGCTGATTTACATAGTGAGATACTCATGAATAAGGAACAGCTGGAAGTGATGGCGTTCCACAGTTCATGATCAAAATGGAAAACAGATTCAGAGATTCTGAAGCAAAGCAAAGTTGAAGAAAAGAGTAAGTGGTTAGTCCACATACATACATAACCCTAAACCCTAAACCCTAAACCCTAAACCCTAAACCCTAAAACCATAACCCTAAAAGTGTTTCAGCGTGTATGAACAGCAGAACAGCTACAGAGGAGTAACACTCTGCTGCCATCTAGTGTCCAGTGCCTGCTGTTTGGTCACAACAACTGGACTGGTTTGCTGTCGCTCTCATCTCGCACTTTCCAGCTTTGGTATTTTATTGTGACCAAATGTATTTCTAGATGCCACAGCTGACCAACTGCTGGATCCCCAAAGAACCATGCTTGAAAAACACTTATGAAGAACCTTTGAAAATTCTGTAGAGCTTTCACATAATGGATAGGCTCGAAACCAGTTTGAGGGTTCTACCTAAACCTTTAGAATTTATGGAAGTTCTTCCAACTTTAGAACAGTTATTCATACCGACACATTTACAAGTACGGTTCTGTAAATAGCCATTCAATATACGGTTCTTGAGGGAGCCAAAAATAGTTTATCTGTGGCACCGTGCAAAGAACCATTTTTATTTTTACTTCTATACCCTTGCCTTCCGTCCGATGCCCGCTGGGATAGGCTCCAGCAACCTCCCGCGACCCTGAGGGTGAAGCGGCTTAGAAAATGGATGGATGGACCCTTAAACAAGTGGTTCTACAAAGGTTCTTTAGTGAAAGCAATGGTTTAAATACACAGAACCATGACAACTCAAGCAACCACTTGACTGTCTGTTTGATATGGTTCCTTGAAGAATGTTTTTAAGTGATTCTGTGTAACACCAAAAATAGTTTCTGCTATTGCTACAGGTAGAACCACAGAATGGTTTTGGTACTGTATAGATCTGTTCATGCTGAGTGTACTTGCATCATTATTTAAGTTAAATTGTTTTTTCATTTGACCATCTGTTGCATGCGTTATGAAAGCAATATTTTAAAAAATGTTATTCAGTTTTCTTGCATAAAATAAGCCTCATTACTTAAAAAAACAAAACAAACAAACAAATAAATAAATAACTGTTTGCGCAGAAGACCTTTTGGAGTATCTTGCCATGAGGCAACATTGCTTTTAGGTAGTATACAGGTCATTTATGTGATTTTGAAAGTAGAAACAGGGACTTTATACTTCATTAGATGTGATTCATATTCTTTTAAAAATGATAAAAGTGCTTTTGTCAGGGAATATTTTTATCACAGAAGCTTGGCTCAAAGAAGTCCACCAACTGATATTGTGACTGAGCACAAGCACTTAATTGGTTTATTCAAATATGTCAATTGTGCATTAACCTTTGTGTTGTCTTTAAACATCCATGTCATTGTGACGTGAGGAAAATGGGTTTGTTACCCCGAGGCAACAACAGTACAGAGTTACATATGATTTTAGGCTGCGCTACTAAGCCTCTTTTGACGAGCACTTTTCTAGGTTGGACTGTGCCGTTGTGGCGCTGAAATCTATTGCACATACACAGTTACACATACACTTCTCCCAGACTCGTTCTCTCATTTGCTAACAGCTGTCTGTGGAACTTAAGAGCATACAGACTATGAAGTTGTTTGTTTGTGTCTTGTAAACAGCCTTTACCAGTCATCTGCAGTGTGCTTGCTGGGGGAGACAAATGCAGCTCAAGCACCCGTGTGTTAATAAGGCATGCTATTTGCAGCATTAATGTGATTGCGTGTAGGAGCCTGTACGCATCTTGTTTGTGTTTGCAGATGTACTGCGTCAGACTAAATGCAGTCAGTGAGGCATGTGTAAACAAACACTGTTTTCTGTGAGCGCATATAAAGACGGGGTTCTGGCTCAGAAAGGGATCTGTAGCAGCATTAGAAGCAGAAGCTTTTGCCAGGTTAGAATTCAACTTTTAATCCTTTAATCTAATTATTTTTCCACCGCACATTTAAAACGACTGACATGCAACACTCTTAGCACCTGTTGACCTTAATACCCTAATTTATATTACACTAGCAGTCAAAATGAATTGCTGACATACATGCATGTAATGCACTGATGTTTTGCAGCTGTTTTTGATGTGTGTATCCTGTTGGTTCACTTTCCCTATTATGCATTTCTCTTTTTTTTCCTTTTTTGTGCCTGTAAATGGTCTGCAAATGCATACACAATGCTTATTGTACACCTACTGGAAATCTAGGCAAACCCTCACACAACGCATACCAACTACTGGAGGTCAGGAAGAGTTCAGTTCTGTAGCCGTGTTGAGGAGACGTTGACCTGACTTTTAAAATCAGGCTCCAACTGATACAGCAGAAGCGACACCATTGGAAAATACAACACAGGGGTTTATAGCGGCTCAGCTGTTGACCAATCAGAACAGGTTGGGTGATCTGACCAATCAGAGCACACTTGGCTCTTCAGGTGGCGGGGCTTGAAGACACAGGAGCACTAACAGTGTGTTTCAGATAGAAGGTGAATACAGATGTACAGTATAAGAAAAATAAGGTGTTTTTTGAACGAATGCAAATGTATTCTAGTAGATCCCAAAAATGAAATTAGGAACACTGGAAATGACCACAATGTGTCCCCTTTGAAGCAGGAAGAACCACAACAAATGACACATGCAAGATGCCTCACAGGTTCAATAAGAAATGCATTAGAAAAACATTGGCACAGATTTACAACACAAAGACAATATATTTAATATTTTACTTTAACAACTTTATTGATCATTTAAAAATTGATGCCTGAAGCAAATTCCAAAAAAGTTGAGAAAGGGATAATGTAAGACTAGAAAGTTTGTGAAATGACCACACCTAAGTATATAAGTAGCTTTCATGAAAGGTTCAGCTGCCTCGAAAAACAAATTCAGAAAATAGCCCAACAGTTTAAGAAAAACATTTCTTAACACACGTTTGCAAGGAACTTCACCATCTACAGGCCTTGACAGCACTAAAAGACTCAGAGAATCCAGAAAAATCTCTGTGCATATAGTGGAAGGGTGAAAACGATACTGAATGGCTGTGACCTTCAGATGGCACTGCATTAAAAACCGACATTGTTTTGTATTGAATGTAATCACATTGGAGTTTTGGAATACTTCGGAAAACTCATGAGATTAAACCCAGTTTATCGGTGCATCTACAAATGGAAGTTAAGACTATAATATATCAAGTATATCACTATATCAACAACATCCTTCTGCACATTGTAATAAACAATTATTGTTTTTTTTATTTTTTTAAGAATTTTACAAATCGGAAAAAAATATACAGCACAATTTTATTTTTCTTCCAATATGTTACACTCAGCAAATACATAGAAGCTGTGCACAAAAATTTGCTGAAGAAAAAGTCATATTTAACTTTGTTCTCTGTAGAGGATGTGTTTGCTTATCTTCACTGTTTATTCAAACTTTTCCATGTGCTATTTTTTTATATATAAAATTAAATATATGCTCTCTGTAATTCTGCAGTAATTAGGCATCTTTCCAATGAAAAATTACATGCACAATTACATGCACATTTCCTTGATCATAACTCACTCAGTTGACACAAAGGGGATGGGTGGGGGGGGTGCTGGTGTGGTTAGAGAGAGAGAGAGAGAGAGAGAGAGAGAGAGTGAGAGAGAGAGAGAGAGAGAGAGAGAGAGAGAGAGAGACAGAGACAGAGAGAGAGAGAGAGAGAGAGAGATAGAGAGAGAGAGAGAGAGAGAGAGAGAGAGAGAGAGAGAGAGAGAGAGAGAGAGACAGAGAGAGAGAGAGATCCTTATCATCTGACCCACTTCTTACACTGTTCAGTTCAGACACTGCTAATACGCCGGCCCACTACACACACATTACCATTAAAACCTAAGAACTCCCGGATCCTAATTACCTAAAGGGGGTCAGATGGTCTCTTAATCTAAAAACCGGGATGTCTCATGACGTGGGCAGCATATGACATTAGCATTGACTTATAAACCCATCCAAACCCTTGTAAAGACTACAAGCGAGAAGATTCAGCACAGAAACCACATCATTCTTTCATAAATCTTACTACTAAGGGTCACAGGTCGGCTCTGCTTTGTGCATCAGTGCTGAAGGGCCTTTGGAAAAGACCTTCATTCGTTTTCTTCTTATAGGGAAGGTGGGTCAGTGGAGCAATCAAAAAGAGTGCCATCATAGATTTCTCGGAAAATAAGATGGCAGAATAATTCCATGCACAATCCGGATCTAGGGATTTTCTTCAGCAACTTATGTCACATGCTCACAAGCCACTTTTGCTGTCTCCATAAAAGCGAAGGTCCCATATGAGTCCTTTCGTATGACTATTATGCCACTGAATGAGGGACACGCTGAACTTTTCTGCCAGATCTTTCTTGAGGGAGCATCTTTGTTGTGACCCCAACAAAACAAAACAAAAATGGAGCACTCGTCCAACTTCAGTCAGGCTGACACAATTCAACGGGGGTCAGTAAATGATGCCATCATGCCAAGGATAGGCTACACCGTCTTGGCGATCATTATTGGTTTCTTCTCAGTTTCTGGAGTCATCTTGAACGTGCTGGTGATCATCGTGACACTGAGACATAGACAGCTGCGTCAGCCGCTAAACTACGCTCTGGTCAATCTGGCAGTGGCAGATTTGGGCTGTGCTATGTTCGGGGGACTGCCGACCACGGTCACCAACGCTATGGGTTACTTCAGTCTAGGAAGGCTGGGATGTGTTCTGGAGGGCTTTGCTGTTGCTTTCTTTGGTACGTCTTGTTTTCAGCATGTGTCTGCTTTTGCTGGTGACTATAGTCTGACCATTCTACTACTGACCTGCTTATCTCATAAAGGAAGCTAATGTTTCTGAGGACAGGACAAAGGCACAGCACAAAATGTGCCTTGATGAGTTTAAAATATGTCTGAATTTATCATTAGATTTACTAAGACCGCAGCTAATAATGCAAAGTGTGTGTGGCCCTGCCCACTATGTACTGACGAAGACAGAGCAGAGATTAGAAATGAAGTTCCTTTGTGCAAAATCATTCTTCAGGGCTCCTCTTATACTGTGAAACACAATTGTATCCACTGCCATTCTTATGGGAAGTCTCTTAAAAGCACATTCTTGTAGACCCTAATTAAAACGTACTCTTGGTTTTAAAAAACCAAACAAAACAGGCTGCAGGATGTATGGACAGCACGTTTAATATTAACTCTAAATGTTTTGCATGGCCTTTCCTCAAATATGCATTAGTGCAGTGCATTTAACTTTTTACTGAGCACACGGCTCATAAACTGCACGTTTAGGCCCATGCACCAGTTTCATATAGTGGGTTCAAAAAAATCGGAGACTGCATTGAATAACTGGGATTTTTTTTCAATTGAACCTGGAACTTAACAACAGAACATTTCGGAATTTCGAACAATTGAAAAGAAAGCTATGGCATTTAAAATGAAATGAAGCAGAACTATCCAAGCTCTATGTCTGTGTCACTATTCATATGTAAGCAAATTTGTGACGCTGACCATGTTGAGACCTTTGTACAAAGAGGTTAGATTTTTTTAGTCTGATCTCTTCCAGGGAAGCAGGTGTTCAGACGACTCTCAGGAGCAGTTCATCTACTTTTTATCACCTAACTTTGCTCAGGAGAAGTTGTGGAATCTGTGCCTGCTCGAGGGTGTGCCCTCTTTAAACCAAAATAAGGACATGCTAAGAAATGATTCTGCTTTTCATTGTAAGTGTTACGCTGACGATAGGATTTGTAATGCATGTTTTACTAGTAGTCTCCGAGATCTGAACCGACTGTATATAGGTAGAATGCATCCGATTTTGCGATTTTCCTCAAACTAGTGAAAAAGCTCTAGATTGAATGCTGAATATCCAAGGCCAAAAAACAACAATTTGTTGATTCTAATGGCAACAACTTGGTGCATGTCTATGATTAAAGATGAATCTCCATTTGTATCCAATATCCATGTGAGTTTGACTCCTCTATAATAATGACCACTCTTTTCTACGTCTACCAGGTATCGCTGGTTTGTGCTCGGTTGCAGTTATCGCTATTGACCGCTACATGGTGGTATGCAGACCCATGGGCACAGTCATTTTCCAGACCAGGCACGCTGTGGCAGGTGTGGTCTTCTCCTGGGTGTGGTCCTTTGTGTGGAACACGCCACCGCTCTTCGGGTGGGGCAGTTACCAGCTGGAAGGTGTGATGACCTCCTGCGCCCCTGACTGGTACAGCAGAGATACGGCCAACGTCTCTTACATTTTATGCTACTTCATGCTCTGTTTCGCGCTGCCTTTTTCCACCATCGTTTTCTCCTACTCGCGCCTGCTGTGGACCCTACGACAGGTAGAAACCTGCAGCTTAGAGGTCCTTCAGAGAAAAGCGTAATTTTCAAATCAGTGTGGGGGGCATGAAGGAGAGCTTCTAAGACAGACTGTAAAAGAAACTCAAGCATTTAAGAGCACAGTTCAAAGACAAGGAGGTAAACTGGTGACTTGATTTTGGGAAGTAAAACCTTCTTTAACCTAGTCCACATGTCTAATATTCCTCATTTTGGGATTGTTATGAGACTATATTAAGACTATGTCTCTTATTTCTTGACAATTTTACTTTAAGTTCTAAGGTGATGTGCTTAGTGAAATTGTCTTCCACTGGCAGATAATTACATGTTTCAAACGTTATTTCTTTAAAAAGACAAAGTCATAATATGTTTCTAATGAAATAATCTCATAATGTTATTACAACAATCTCAAGGAATATGAAACATATCAATTACACTTAAGATGATTTCCTTTACAGAGATTTTTTGCAGTGAAGAATATAAGGCCATTGTTTTTTTCAGAAAAAAAAAAGCTCCATCACCCAAATCTTCCAATGTTTTTTCTTAAATTTATTCTTGCGGAGGGCCTTGGAAAAATGGACATCAGATTCAGGACGTGTTCTTAAACCACAGAATTGTTTTTAACTTTTAGTGTGTGTAGATTCTCTTGTTACCTGAGAACAAACCCAAAAATAAGAAAACACTGGTCACAAAGTGGGTTTTCAGAAGAAATGTAGAAAGTAGGTGAAGGAGGCCCTTTTCAGCTGTTTTGAATCACTAAAACCTTGAATCCTTCATGTTGTAGTCATACAGTACATAAGGAGGGCACTGAACAACTGGTTATGAGCTTGTCTTACTAAAAAGCATTGAAAGGAGAGCACGGTCACCTCCCCTTGCAGAACTACGACTAATACTACAAGTATATTTGCGAACTACAAAGTTGAGCACCTTTCTCTTACAGCTCTAGCTATCCATAAGCGTCTAGAGGTAGCATCTGAAAACAAGACTGGCACCGTTCATGTACAGCTTTATCATGAATTTGTTTTGTGAAGGGAAATGTAGGGAAGGAAGAAGGATTTACTTGGATTAAATCAAGCTAAAGACTCTTTCTATCCTAGGTAGCCAATCTGCAAATGGCAGAAAGTGGAAGCACAGCCAAGGCTGAGATGCAGGTGGCACGTATGGTGGTTGTGATGGTCCTGGCCTTCTTATTAACCTGGCTGCCCTATGCATCTTTTGCCCTTGCTGTGATCTTTGATTCCAACCTTTACATAAACCCTCTGATTGCCACGGTTCCCATGTATCTGGCCAAGAGCAGCACGGTCTTCAATCCCATCATCTACATCTTCATGAACAGACAGGTGAGTGAAAGAGAAACAACAGCTAAAACAACAACCAGTAGTTCTGATGTTGTAGAGCAAGTTGTACCTGGACAGTTTAGCTGTAGTTTAGATGTTGCACTTTGGAGATTTATCATTGTGTTTTCGAGCAAAGACATGGAAAAGGGACGAGTAGCGCCGAACAAACTTCAATCTTTCATTGACACAACAGAACGTTTACAGTGGCATGGAGTTTAGGCTACTCAACACACCTCTGTTGGCTGGTGCCCGTACGGAGGCTCAATCTGTATGTGTAAACCAACAAGGACAAATACAACTGAGATAGATGTGAAGAAATCCATCCACGAGAAAGTACACACTAGATTTAGAATCATGAAATGTTGGCCCTAAATGAGTTACAGGAATCAGAGAGTGCTGCTCAAGAAGCTTTTCACCAGTTAATGAATGTTGAAAAAGCCGCTGATAGGCGGATAAAACAGGGTGCGCGGTTAACCATTCAGTTGAACTCACCAAAGTACAAAGGTTAGAAAAGGTTAAATAAAGGTACTGCGCAGCTACATTTCTGCCCAAACTGTGGAAAATGCATCCTCAAAGGAATAAAAGTGGTCTTAAGGTCCAACCTTAGAGATGTTTTTCCTGAGGAACGGTGCCTATTTGTGCCGTTTCATAAGCTCATGTTAAAAGACAGAAAAACACAATAAAAGGAGTGGAGTCAGGAGGCAGGGTGTGTGGACTCGTTACCACTTAAAAAATATAACTGCAGCTGAATATAGTATAATCATGTTGACTAAAGGTACTATAGACACACCCTTGATGGTACCAGCCCAGTGACAGGTTACTACCTTTTCCTCTGCGCTGTTGTTTAATGAGAAATGTGATGGTCAGACTTGAGAAGTTGAGAGATAGATTTATTTATTTATTTATTTATTTATTTATTTATTCATTTATTCATTCTGCTGTATTATTTAGATAGAATTATATAATTATGTATGTAATATTAAGTTATGTAATAAATTATATTTACACTAAACTGTCACGGGGGGAGGTGCTCCTGTTACCACTAGGGTGGTACTTTTAAGGGTATGTCTTCAGTACCTTCAGTTGTATTGACTCCACACATGCTGTATGACTCCGTGATTCCATTGCTCTGTTTTAAAATGTGCTTTATATAACTTTATCCTGGGAAAAACAAACCATTGCTGGACCTCTGGAGATTTCATTGGTTGTACTTTGATAAACATAAATCGCACCTGCCCTGCACAGTGCCCATATTTAATTTATGCTCTGAATGACTTATTGTTTAAATGTAATGGCAAAAACAGAGAAAATAGTAAATGCAAACGAAAATGGATTTTTTTTTCAGTCCATAAAGAAGACATCATATTAAAATCACAATGAAATATCTCCTAAAACATGATATTCATTTCAAGTTTATTATCTGCTGTTTTTAATGCATGTTGATTGAGAGCTTATTGAATTATTGCATGTTTTCACCAACAATAACTGCAGCACATAAGGCTCAGTAGTTATTAAAGTGACATGTACTGTCCCACCATGTTATGATGTTATGCTCTGGTCATCTGGTCAGGTAAATAAAGGAAGTGCAGAAATCCTCATTTAAAATGTACAGGTAGTAAGAGTTGTAGACCTCAGCGCAAAATATTTGACTTACCAAAAAAACAAAAAAAAACAAAACAACAATAGCCTCATTCCAGATGTTTGATATAAGTGCCTGTTATTTTAGACGTGCAATACATATTGTTTGGTTGATGTCAAATGGTTGCACTGGAGGTAAACTCGCTGTTTTGGCCAGCCACTTGCCCTGCATTTCAGGAGGGGCTTTAGGGCTGTGGTATGCAAGGTGTGTGTGCCCCCCCCAACCCCCCCCCCCCCCCACCCCCAGTAGCAACAAAAGGACATTTATTGCTGTTTTTGTTGTTAATGTCGTTGTTTGTTAGTTTAAGACTTGTAGGCTGTGTTATACCATGGTTTATTTAATGTGGGTTCAGGGTTTGCTGTAGAGCGAAGTTCTGTGGCTCAAGGTGACCTTCAATGCATATTATTCAGCGGCCTTTTCTACTTGTTCAATAAAGGAACATTTTCCTTGAGAAAAAAAAATGGCTTTTCTTCACTGCCGATGCCACAGTACACAATACAGTGCCACACAATGCAGGTTTAGGGTGTGATTTTCAGTCGAAGGTCAATAGATTTACTACTAGCTTCTCTGCTTTCCTCCCAACAAGAGTGTTTCTGGCTAGAAACGTCTAAGATGCCATTTTATTCTATTCTTTCAGCACATGAAGGCCCTGCTGCTCACTGCATGGGGTCGGTGTGCAGGCTATGATGCATGTAAAATGTGAGGAGTGCAGTGCAGTGTGGTTAACGTTTCAAGCTCAAAATGAGTTTCTCTACACTTTCCTGATATGACCCAACGCACAGTACAATGAAAAACATGTAACAAACTCAAAAACACGATCCAGAGTCAGAAAACTATCTGCTATTGCTATTTGAAATTGAACAGTTTGACTCTAGACCTAATTACTATTAAGATCCAGTGATGTTAGTAATCTGTTCAAATAAAAGTTACCTTGATTTTACCAGGGAATGTTTAGAATCTGCATAGAATTTCAAAGTTGGAATTGCATCCTCCTCGAGTGTCCTCTGGAAACGTTTCTGCCGTGTTGACTGACCGCCGCATTTCTGAAGTTGTGTTTTCTGTATTCGCAGCATTTTTGCTGTGCGCTGGGTCTTGTCGGCCACTGTACTTACACTTACACCAAGGCAGCCTCCTAAAACACTGG
>NC_051239.1:19903224-19955724 GCF_015220715.1 Pygocentrus nattereri
GAAGTGACTCCACACGCTGTACTAGACAAAAGCAGAGGATTTGACACCGTACAGTTCAACAATGTAAGACTTCATGTTATCTAGAACTTTGCAGGTGTTAATCATTCTTGATTTTTACCAATGTTTCGTTCAGTTCCTCTAAACAGCTGATTGTACTGTGCAGTTTTATAGGCTGAGCTTTGTGATGAGTCTGTTTACACTGAGTGGATGAGCCTTATTGACTCTGTATTCTTTGTCATTTCGTGACGTCACAATAGGCGGATTGATGACGTCACAATAGGCAAATGGGTGCATCCGATCAGCTGATGCAGTAGTTCGTAATGATTACAACAACATTGATCAAGTACAATACAATACAGGCTTCAGTTCTAATTTCAGTTTTAAAAATGTTATTTTAAAAACCATTATTATTATTATTATTATTATTTGTGTATTTACGTATTTTCTCACGTCTTTCCTTGGTGTGCTTTAGTGCTTCACACGATTTTTCATTCCTATTTCGTTTTGTAAACTGTTCATTTAAAGCAGAGCTTTTGTATTCAGCTCACCACAAGGTGGCGCTGTAGATCATGAGAGGAGCCCCTCACAGCCACACTAACGGCGAATGAAGGCGATAAAAACGCTTTTAATCGGGATTCGATTCTCATTCTGCTACGATGAGTTTATTCAGGACTTTCTGTTCTTCAGAGCTGAACTGGGACAGACTCCGTGTCGACCTGAAAGCTGTTTCAGTCCCATAAACAGGCTGTTTTTCAGACTTTCTCGTTTGTGCGAGATAAACAGTTCGGGCGCCTCTGATCCAGTAACATGTTTAGTTACACGTTCTTAGTGAAAATAACTGACAACTTCCTCTGCAGAGAAAACACTTCTGCACAGTGTAACTCACAAACTATGTTTCTGAAACATTTTACACATGAAAAAACATAAAGCACGGTGCTGGCACAGTTTATACTTATGTTTATTTGTAGAAACTGCAGTAAAATTAGCAGAAAAATATATTTTAGTGTGTTGACTGTAGAGGATGTGTTACTTACTTTGACTGAGAAAATCAACAGCGCATTGAGATACAGTTTAATTTTCTACACACAGCTAAAGCACCCTAACCCTAACCCTAACCCTGTGAGTGTAATATTACAGTAATGTCTTACAATAATTCATGTTTTGTCATTTGATTACATTAATATAGCTCAGTAACAACAATATCAGTAATTAACTGATAAAATAATATCAATAATATCAATAAAATGAACAGAACTGTCATAATTATTATCATTGTTATTAGTAGCACAGGTAGAAGTAATAATAATAAAAAGTGTAGAAAAACTTTCTACCTCATGTTCTACCCAGTCATTAAAGTCCTCCTCTAACCCAAATGCTATTAAGCCGTCTGTTGCAGCCTCATCCTTATTCATTCAAGCCCAGCCTGCAGTTTCAGATATTATCAGAAGCTTTTTGAAAGACTTGCAGAAATATTGTCTGTCCGTCCCATCAGATAATGCTTCTAGTTCATCTACACCAACTTCTAAGAGAAAGGAAAATGTACCCTCTGCCTCTCACAGCATATAAAGAGGTGTTTTTGGATTCTTACTTGGGGCGCCGTCATTTTTAGAAAGAAGCAATATTTCCGAGATCAGCCTACAGGAGGAGTAGAGCTGGAATCTGAGAGTCACCTCCTCATATAACTCCAGCAAGAATCCACATTCATTTAAACTCTTGTACAAACAAGGTTACTGGCAAAGTTGTGGAGCTATACAAAAGTGAGCTACTTCTGTCAAGCTCCTCTGAAGTGCCTCTCTACATCTCCACATCCCTTCCAGACCAGCCTTTTAGACTGAAGACTGTTAAGTCTAAGAGCTTCCTGACTGATGTTGTTGAAGTAGTGAGTGATGTCTTGGTGAAAAAAAGCATCCTCACAGTGTTCAAGTCCCTCTTCTTCACCAATTCTTTCTACAGCCTCAAAAGATTTACAAAATGCTGCTGTGACTATTGCAGAGGAAGTTCTCGATACTTTAGGCAGATATGTTGAGCCTATGCATTCAGCAATGACAACCGTAAACAGCAGCTGTGAAATGCTGAGTTGTGCTCAGCAGGCTGTCTCACGCATCCCTAAAGATCCTGATACATCTGAGAGGACGGCTTACTCAGAGCCCTTCTTCGTCTTTAGGAAGGTGCAGGATCCTCTTAGTCATCTTTTTATGGACGCTGATAGACAGAGAATCTCTCACAAATGCATCAGCATGGCAGAAAATGAAAATACTTCAGAGAGAATTCAATTCAATCCACACCAACCTCTTCCCACCACAGCATGTCTACGATTTCTAGAAAAACTCCAAGCTCATCACCACTTGCTGTGTCCTGAGACCTGCTGACCCTGAGAACATCATTCAGAAATCTGATTCTGCTGCTGTAATATGTAGACAGATGTCCCATTCTCAATGCGGCCTATTCACACTGTCCAACAGGTTCTAGAAATTAAGTGGGAGATTATGTTTTACAAACTCCCCAGTACTGGACAATCATTCCAAATACCATACACTCATATGATGTACCTGTTTCTGCTGGGTCTTTACCTTTTACTCCAGAAAATCTTTATATTTAATGCTGTTTTATGCCATAGTTGATGTTTACATATATAAGTATGTATATGCATATGTCTGCGATGGACTGGCGACCTGTCCAGGGTGTATCCTGCCTTTCGCCCGAAGACTGCTGGGATAGGCTCCAGCACCCCCCCCCCCCACCCCCGCGACTCTGATGGAGAAGCGGCTTAGAAAATGGATGGATGGATGGATGAATGGATGGATGGATGAATGGATGGATGGATTGATGGATGGATGGATGGATGGATTGATGGATGGATGGATGGATGGATGGATGGATGGATATATAAGTATGGAGGTGTTTCAGTTTTTTTTTCTTAACCTTAAATGGCCAGTTAAGCTATTTCTAAGCCAAGTCCTTATTCGGTCTCTCTTCATAATAGTAATATTAATATCAATATAGCAACACTACTACAACTACTACTGTGAATACTACTACTACTACTAATAAGAAGAAGCACAATCTTTTTCATTTATATAGCACTTTTCATAACAGTGGCAACTCAAAGTGCTTCACAGAAAGGTAATAAAGCTTAACAGTAACACAAGAAAATGATGTTATGTATATTAGTTTAAAATAGTGTAAAATAATGACACTGATCAAATCATAAAGACAAATATCAAGAGATGTAGAGATTTAATTGAACGCTTCGTTAAAGATGTATGTTTTTAAGTGTTTTTTAATAGTAGGCACTGAGCTTGACTGTCTAATAAAAGGTGTAACTGAGTTCCACAGTTCTGACACATAATAACTAAAAGAGTCTCTCCACATTTTCTTGAAGGTATTTGCAGAAGGCCACTTTCTGCAGATCTAAGATCTTGTGCTGAGACATTTTAGACATTTTTTCACAGACATTCTGTGAAGTACATAGATGCCAAATCATTTAGAGCCTTAAAACCTGGTAGCAGAACCTTAAAATCTATCCTGAAAGACACAGACAGCCCGTGCACTTCTTTCTAAACAGGAGTCATTTGATCTCTCTGTTTAGCTTTTGTTAGGATCTGTGCTGCTGCATTTAGTTTGGAGCATGTCTTATTTTCTTTGGAAGCCCAGTAAGAAGAGCATTACAGTGATCAACTCTGCTTGTACCAAAGCATCACTCTGAGATTCTAAAGGCTGAATCTTAGCAACATTTCCCAAATAACACAAAGCTACTTTAATGACTGCGTTTAAATGTGGGTTAAAACAGAGCTCGGGGTATAACACCCAGGTTTTGTGAAGCTAAAGAAGTTTAGTTGTAGAAAATTTTGTTACATCTACTGAAAAATACCTGACACAGAGCTTTTAAGCCTGACTGCAAAGTCTTAATCATCAGAAAGAATAGGAATGTGTAATTGTGTGTCGTCAACATAGCTATGAAAATTGTTATCATCATTTTGAGGTAACGTGCAAAGAGAAAATCAAACCTGAAACCACTAGAAAAGTTACATTTTTGAATATTTGCTTTCCCAGTAGAAACACAAAGTCTCTATTAACTACATATAATTTAAACCATGAAGGTGATTTAAACCTTCTTGTCTGGAAATGCCGATCAGGACTACAACCTGACCTAGAGCATAGCACAGCCACATCCTTTAAAATATCCAGAAACCTGCTCCCCCGCCACCTCTGCACAATCCTATCTGCAAAGGGCTGGTGTGGCTGCAGGTTTTCACTCCAGTAAAACAGGAGCACAGGTGATCAGTGGTTTGAAGACTGTGACCAACTGAAGAGTAGAATCTGTTTTTTTACATAAATCATGTACTTGAGTTAAAATAGAGATACCCAAGGTAAAATATCACTCCAGTAAAAGTAGAAGTTCCTCCCTTTAGACCTCCACTTGAGTAAAAGTACTAAAGTATTTACCTTCAAATGTACTTAAGTATAAAGTAAAAGTACTAAAAGAGGAATTCTGGCTCTGATGTCCTGTTATCATTTTTATAACCAGACTGGCTTCATGAACTCATTTCAGGTGAAAGTCCTCCAGCGTCTCTCTTGGTAAACCAGTCTTTTAATAGAACGTCATTAATTAGTGACGCTGACGTCTATTAAAATGATCAGAAGCACAAAACACTGAAGGTAAACTTTTTCCATCAGGGAGAACCGAGTGGCTCTGAAATCACTTTTTACACACAAGCAAAGTTTCAGTTTCAGATTTATTTACAACTTAGTTCCAAGTTTAAGTTGAATAAAAACTGGCTTTAAACTCAGGATCACAGATGAGCTCCTTTACTATGTTGATCTGTAGGCGTCTGTTCATAAACATAAACCAGCCCAAACTCATTTACTATAAAATGAAATGGTGTTTGTAGAAATTCAGAAAAAAGCTGCGTCAGTCTCGACTGCATATGTGGACATATTTCTATATTTATAGGTTAGGTTAATTCCATCATTGGTGCTCTTTGCTTTGCTTTTGTTTTGACATGTTACATTTTTATACACACAAAAGTTTTTCAAAGGTTTTCAAAGATTTTCAAGACAGATTTCTCAAAATGTAGCGGAGTAAAAAGTCAGATATTAGACCCTGAAATGCAGTGGAGTGAAAGGAAAAAGTCGCCCAAAATGGAAAAACTTAAGTAAAGTACAGATACAGAAAAAACGACTTAAGTACAGTAATGAATTACATTTACTTAGTTACTGTCCACCACTGGCTGTAACTGCCTGCTTTATAGAGTAGTTGTTTTTGTGACCTTTGGACCAGGGGCCCCTAACTTAAACATAAAGTCAGCTATGAGAATTTTGTGACCTTTAGGACCTTTATTGACTTGTTTTTGTAAAACTGAAGGAACCCTCTGACCCTTATGTAAACTGATCGTGTCTGTTTAGGTGAGATAAAAAAATCCCCCTTATTTTTAGACATTTTTGATTCATAACTTCAAATCATATAAAGTTTCAGACACCACAAGAGCATTAAAGGAGGATTATAATACACTATATTTCCAAAAGTTATTCACTCTTCCATCCAAATCATTGAATTCAGGTGTTCCAATTACTTCCTTGGCCACAGGTGTATAAAGCTGAGCCCCTAGGCCTGCAGACTGCTTCTACAGACATTAGTGAAAGAATGGGTCGCTCTCAGGAGCTCAGTGAATTCCAGCGTGGTACCGTGATCGGACGCCACCTGTGCAACAAGTCCAGTCGTGAAATTTCCTCACTACTAAATATTCCACAGCCAACTGTCAGTGGGATTATAACAAAGTGGAAGCGATTGGGAACGACAGGCCATGTAAAATGACAGAGTGGGGTCAGCGGATACTGAGGTACAGAGTGCACAGGGGTCACCAACTTTCTGCAGAGTCAATCGCTACCCGAGGTGAGTAGAGTAGCCAAAAACTGAACTCGAGTAAAAGTACTGTTACTTTAAAATAAACATTACTCAAGTAAAAGTAGTCAATAAAAGTATTACTTAAGTAAAAGTAAGAAAGTATTTATCAAAAAGACTACTCAAGTACAGAGTTACTTCGCCAATTTCATTTAATAATCATACCTGAACTCACAGCCTTACTCATCACATACAAATGCCCAATCAAGAATGTCCAAAACATATTTTCCCTTCAAACGACTGTATTACAATAAACAAAATGCGAGTTAGCCAAATTAGCAACTCAAATAAGGACCCATTTCTATACTCTTTTACAACAACAGATAATAAAAAATTAAATCTTTAAAAACATAAATAACACGAATAAAGTAATTACAGATCCACAAAACCTACTACAGTAAGTTCAAACTCTGGATTCTATGCACCGGCATATCATTTCACTCCCCTCGCTCCCATTTTGCAAACAGTTTCTGAAACAAATGCAAAATGCAACACAATGTATGAACCCTTGACTTTTCTTGCAGTCCTAACTTGAAATTTATGTTGACTGAAATGCATCAGTCCTGGTAAAATTGCATTCTTGCGTATAATGTCTTAAAAAAACTTGTTAAGTTTAAGGTGTTAAGTGTTAAGTTTTAAAAGCAGTTGGTTTTCAAGATGCTTGCAGTGAATTCTTGATCGTTTTGCTGTCAGTAATAGTCCAGCATGACTAAACAGTCTCTCACATGCGGCAGATCCTGGAAGGCTTGTGTTGACTTTGATTGACAGTTTCTTAATTAGAGGAAAGGAATGTAAAATAGCCATATTTCCCACAGATGAAAATGAAAGGTACCTCTCCAGCTCTCCTGCTTGCAGGTTTTCTAACTTCGTAGATGCAAAGAAGTCTTCTTCATCGGAATGGCTACTGTTTGCAAGAATGTCCTCATCCAAGTTCTTGTCAAGGTGATTCCGAATGTAGTCAAGCCGGATGCCAAGACGCATGTTTAAAGAGAATTTTACAGTCATTAACATACAGTAACAGAGCTTTTTTGGAGCCATCTCCGTTACAAAGTCTATAGAGGAGGAGTAACAAAATTTTAATTTGGTCACAAATTGCACAAACGTATTTACTCAGTGTTCTATTTGTACAACTGTTCTCCTGTTTACATTTTTGCTATTTATTAATGCACACATCACTTTTGAATGTACTTAAACATATATTACCAGCTTTCAACATTTTGGTGGACGTATAGCTGCAGCAGTCAGCTCAGGATCTTGCAAGACCTCTCAGAACTGCTTCTGAATTGCTGTCTATAGGGCTATAAGCAGGGGTCTACAAACTTTGCAGGATGACTCTAGCTTCGTCTAACTTCTCCTGCAGCTGAGAAAGTGTTGGCAGCAAGAAACCTTTTTTTTTTCCTACTTTGGCTCTCAACGAAGGCGGTCGCACTTTCTCCCTCTCCTCTCCCTTATTTCTCCTGCTTTGCTCTGTGTCTAGTCTACTGTCTGAGCTCTTCACTGAGAGACTCTCTCCGCGCTGTTCTTCAAACCTAAAAAATGGATTTGATCTCAACGCAATTGACACCATCTTCTTGACGAGAAGTCCTGGTTCGGGGGAACCAAACTGTCCTGCTGGAACGTTTGCAGCTGGCTACACGATGGACACATGGGAGAGGTGGCATGTCGTGTGCCTGGCGGCTCTCTCCGTGGAGGATATTGAGGACGTCTACCTATTCGGAACTATGATCGCAGGTGTTTTGCTGATTGGAGTAGGCATTGCCCTGGTGTATCACAAAATTCGCAGATTGGGGGCAGCTGTCCACGGCCCCTTGAAGCTGCATGATTGACGCTGTGGGCAGAGCTGTCAACACTCAGAATTTGACTGTAAGTCGTACCCTGGATAACATTGTGGAGAAGTTGGCGGCTTTGCCCCCCCCCCCCACACACACACATACACACACACACTTCCCTGGATTCCTGCTGATTGTTGACTCTGCCTTTGCCCGATCAAGGCTGTCTCCATGGCAATTTTGCTGTGTTATCGCCATACCACCCTGTGAAGTGAGATACCTGGACTGGGATGCTGAGTGGGGCGCCTTCTTCAGGCCCCTTCTCCCCCCCTCCCCTCCCCTCCCCTCCCCTCCCCTCCCCTCCCCTCCCCTCCCCTCCCTCCTACCCCTCACCCTTCCCAACGCCTTTGCCCCCCGGTATGGTATGACGGGTCTGTTGATCAGCGCCGGATTAATGGCTGCAGATCCGGATGGCCGCTTGCTGTGCTGGGCTTGTCCGCACCCCCCGCCCCCCGCCCCCATCCCCGTTGCAAGTCATGGACTCTGTGTGTGTGGAAGTGTGTGCTAATGCTGAGGTGTCTTTTTCTCTCTGTTCCCAGACTGAGTTTCCTTAGGAAACTTGTCTCCTCCCTCACCCAATGTATTCTGTTTCTCTGTAGTTTCCATTATTCGTGTCTTCCTGCCCCCCCTCCTTGTCATATTGTATGTGCTCGGATGGGTTGATCAAATTTCGCTGGTTACTCTGGTGACTATGTGACAATAAAGGCTTCATTCATTTCAAACCTATATGAACAGAGGATTCTCCTTGGAGGATGTCAAGGGCCATGGCAACAGGTTTCATTACAGCAGTGTACCCAGCCAAAAATCTCATTTCAGCTGGTTTCAGCCTATAAAATAAAAACGGTGATTACATAATTTGAATATCAAAGTTTATCAACTCAATTACAATTGAAACATTTCAACAAAGTTGAAAAAGATAAATATCCAGCAAATTCTGGCAACTTACATCTTTATTTTCACTGCTGTACATACATTGCGGATTGCCTTTTCTCCTTGCTCCCTCTGGATGGGCACAATCCTTTCTACAGCAAGGAATAAGGAGCTCCAACGTGGACGACTGGGGCAAAGGAACTGCAGTTTGCATTCATGTTCTGCTGTTTCAAAAGCCATGGCTGATCTGCTTGCTTTGATCCACAGCGCATTACATTTTGCAAAAGCAGACCGAGATAGCTTCTATGTCTCATTGCTAGCTTCTGCAGCATTGGCATCAACTGTGGCAACAAGATTCAGCAGATGGCATATACACTTTTGATACCTTGGAAGCTGGTATTCAAGGCCAGTGTCTTCATTCCAAACGGCAGACACATCTTGGTATTCCACTTCTAAATCATTTTCATCTTCTGACTCATCATCAGGAATGGTGACATCTCCCTCCCTTTCATCATTGACTTCTGTTTCCTCCCCATACACTCGAAATGCCTTCAAGAAGTTTGAACCACTATCTGTAGTTGTTCTAGTGATCTTCTCCCTGATGTGGTACTCTGAATGTATTTCCTCTAATGCAGAAGCAAGAACTTCAAAGGTGTGTGGACCTTTCATGCGTCTGCAGGTGAGGGCAAATGAGATCCTCTCTAAAAGACGATGATATTCGCTTTCTAGACTATTAATGGAGAACATGTGGAAGAACAAAGTTTAAAATTAGGCTATAGGGTTGAAAACAGACTCATTACAAAGGCCCATTTAAAAAAAAGCCAGTGAGAGAAAGTATGGCAGTGGCAGTGAGGCAGTCATGGTCTGGAGGTTAGGGAATCAGCCTCGTGACGGGAAGGTCGCTGGTTCGATCCCCAGAGCTAACAGCACGTGACTGAGGTATCCTAGTGCAAGACACCTAACCCTCAACTGCTCCCCGGGACTGCAGATTGGGCTGCCCACCGCTCCGGGCAAGTGTGCAAGGGGCAATCGTGGGTTGGAGGTTAGGGAACTGGCCCTGTGACTGGAAGGTCGCCGGGTTGATCCCCAGAGCCGACAGTCCATGACTGAGGTGTCCTTGAGCAAGACACCTAACGCCCAATTGTTCCCCAGGTGCTGTGGATAGGGCTGCCCACTGCTCTGGGTAAGTGTGCTCACTGGCCCCTAATGTGTGTGTATTCACTAGTGTGTATGTGGTGTTTCACTTCACGATGGGTTAAATGCACTTAACTTAGCGCAAATACAAGATTCTTTTCTGTACAGTGGTCACTATTAACATTACTAATATAATCACTGCTAAAATAAAACTACTTTGAACATCATCATCCTGCATAATACTCTTTGCACGCTAGTTAGCCACCTGCCACTAACTGTGGTTATCTAGTTAGCTGCGTACTCCTCCGCACCCCATTAGCCAAAGCCACAACTTACCGCAACATGTTTTCTCAAGTTGGATGTCGAGTTCTTGAAAGCTGAAAGGTCCACGTTTTTAGGCTGGCAGAGAAGGCAGCACATGACATAACTATTCGTTTTGGCAGCCTGTAGAGAAAACATTTTCTCTATATGAGGCCAAGGATGCTCTACATCCACAGTCTGTTTGAGCCATCGCAGTACAGCAATGAGCTGAAATCAGTGGTTCTGCAGAGCCCACGGCTGTGAGTGACTACAGTAGTTTTCAGTATACATACGAGTGCGTTTGATTGGTCAAATCAAATGCTTTTGATTGGTTAACGGAACGGTTAAGATGACTGCGATTGCTGAAGGGAGCCATTTAAGCTGCATATGAACAAAACAAACAATGTGCACTGAATTAAATATTTAGAAATGTAACAGAAGGAAAGTAGATGAATATAATGGAGTAAAACTACGTTTTTGACCTCGCAAATGTCCATTCATCCATTTTCTAAGCCGCTTCTCCATCAGGGTCGCGGGGGGTTGCTGGAGCCTATCCCAGCGGTCATCGGGCGGAAGGCCCATGCAAATGTACTCGAGTAAAAGTATAAAGTACTCGCTTTTAAACAACTCTTTAAAGTACAATTTGTTTTTTACAGTTACTTAAGTAACTGTAACGGAGTAAATGTAGCACGTTACTACCCACCTCTGATCGCTACAGACATACATACCGAGTACAGACCGAGTACATTCTTAAATTTCAGCAACACTTTACCTTCAAAATCCTCATTAGTGACCCTGGCTCTTTATAGGGTGAGAATCAGGCCTGAATAATCTCTGCACTGCTGCCGAGCTGTTGCGGTTGCAGTTTTCACAATAAATGGTTTGAAACATTGGAGTTAATGTATAACTGCTAATTCACCAACCTTTAACGCTGAAGAATGGCGCACAGAGCAATGCAATTAAAATGAAAAGGCAAAGAGAGAGATTTAAGACGAACATAGATCAGTTGGAGATGAATGGACTTATTTGCATTTGGAATCACTCCAGCAGGTTTCCTGATACGTTTAATCTGTAACAACTCGCAAAGTTGAAGTCGCTTCTCATTCTCTGGCTTATCATTCGAATTCTCCCATTCCACCTTAAATGGAGCCTCAGGCACCATTTAAGGTGGAATGGGACAATTCAAACAAGAAGCTGGTGAAGGAGAAGTAACTTCAGCCACATAAAAAGTCGAACATTAAAAGATATTTTACAAGCTGGAAAAAAATTTCCTCACTGAGAAAAGTGGCTACACCTGACCTAAAGGTTAAGGCAAAGTAAGTCTGTGTTTTCCTTTATATTTTTTTCCTGTGCTACCACATTAGCACACAATGAGACTTATTTACAGCCAACATGATAAAACGGACATAAAATGTTGTGGCTTCTAAGATGGTTTGATTTTCAAGCTACAAAAATTCATAGTAAGATACAAATAGTAGCGTCCTACTTAGCTTTTCCCCCTTCCCTGAGTGTGCATCAGCATTTTTTAACCTCAAGCCTACTTGCCGCATCTGTAGTGCATGGCTGATAATGATAGGCGACTTCCCTGTACTTAGTAGTGTGGTGTGGATGGAGTCTTCATAGGCTTCTGACTGTGTGCATGCATATCAGAAAACCCTATGGAAAGCAAAAGTAACCAGAACTGAATTTTGCTGTATTTGGAAATTTTTACTAACACATTCATTTAAAGACATGTGTTATTAGAGTGCAATGTCAGCAACTGACCAGGGAGTTTTAATTAGATATTTCAGCTCTCTTCTAAGTATAATGAA
Source organism: Pygocentrus nattereri (assembly GCF_015220715.1). Taxonomy (NCBI): domain Eukaryota; kingdom Metazoa; phylum Chordata; class Actinopteri; order Characiformes; family Serrasalmidae; genus Pygocentrus; species Pygocentrus nattereri. Next base: position 19,915,071 of record NC_051239.1, read on the forward strand.
TGCTCAACAATTACACTAACTGGCAACACACCACAGATGCTGCAGCTAGACATTGGGATGAATGTTGGAAAAATGTCCTTAATGGGGAGCAGTGCTGATCATTCTTTTCCGCCAACACTATGAATACGATCTAATTATGTAGAAAAGTGTGCTGGAAGCAGGCTGCAAGTAAATGTTAAAGTACCTACCCTCAGGAAAAATAAGAAAAGAACTCAAATAGGTGCTTTTAGAATGCACTTTATAATCAATAATTCCAGTACTTCTTAGTCTGATAGAAGACAATGTTTGAGAAGAATAACATGAGATAATAATTGAAACATTCACTTAATGTTTATTTCCTGCATTGTTAAATTTACGACCACAGGCAAATGAGGGGAAAAAAGCTCAAACTAAAACTGTGTGGTGGATCTTCAGCAAGTCCAAGGCTGGTGATGTCTTTTAGTGTGAGCAGCAAAACAGATTACAGCCTTAACCACATTACAGCATAAAGCTGGCAGTATGAAAAACATTCATCTGGTGGGATAGATAGATAGATAGATAGATAGATAGATAGATAGATAGATAGATAGATAGATAGATAGATAGATAGATAGATAGATAGATAGATAGATAGATAGATAGATAGATAGATAGATAGATAGATAGATAGATAGTCCACCTGTGCTGCGTTTCTAGACCTCTATGTCATCAAAGGCTGTTCCTATCAGAACGATCCTTCTAATACAGATGATAACTGCTTCCCGTAACAGTTTGTAGTAAGCAGAACGTCATTTAATTGTTCTTGGCCAATTATACATAATTAACAGCAATGTTTTCCTTGCTAGCTCATCAGTTACATAAACAATATTTAAATTTTGTTAAATTTTGTGCACTTTTCTGGAGATATGACAGGAGGTAAGACCATTCCAATTTACATTATGTATTGCAAACGAGGACCCTAGGACAGACCTACTGTGGTTCCTCTGTTCTTTAGCTTTTGAAACGCAGCTCTTGTAGGTGCTTTGTTTGTTCTAAGACCTCCCCCTGACTGTAACTGGTCCGTACGTTTGCCTGTCACTACAAATGCAAATTCAGTTGAACATTTTCTGGATCCGGATCTTAAGAAATTCAGGTAAACCTTTGTTTTCGAAGGTCTGTTGGAGTGAGGCTGCATTCAAGATAGTCTTATGGGCCTCCTCAAAAAGTTCTGTTCCGATCTCCTTCTTTACTCTGTCTCTCCACGCACTCAGAGCAGGCCTGCCCTCAAACACATCCAAGCCTGTTCCAACCGGCTGAAATAAGCACACACAAAAATGCATTAAAGTTTTTTTTTTTTGGGTGAGATAATAAATACCAGTGATAGACAACATTTGATGCTACTTGTGGTAAACACTCAAAGATAGCATCTATTACCTGCATCATCTCCACTATAGCTACCAGATCAGCCAGTGATATCTTCTCTCCAACTATAAAAGGCCTGTCCTGCAGAAACTTCTCCTCAAAGAGCTTAAAGCTCATATTCAGGTCTTCCACTGCAGAGTCCATCTTCTCTTTCGGCACGGGAACCCCAGTGACAGCAGGCAGAACTCCCTATGAGAAATCTCCATCAAAAACCCAAACTCTAACGGCATTAAATAGCACGTAGCTATTTATCATAAAGCTTTTTTGAGGTAAAAAGTCTGATGCAGTATATCGCTGTTGTCGGATGAAAACTTGGTATCTCCACAATGGTAACTTTACAGGAATGGAAACAACCTACCTTTCTTTTAATGCAAGTCTATGGAACCAGATTTTTTGGTTATTTTGGACTTTTTTTTTGGTCCATCCATCATGGAATTTATACACAATGTAAAGGCCAACAGGCACTTTCAAAATATCTCAAAAACTGGAAAACGGCATTGAGATATGTGGTTTTTCTTCCAACAACAGAGATGTATATAAACATTCTTTCAAAATGTACCATTTACTCAGAGAAAATGGGTACCCTTGTCTTAAAGTCCACCAGTGTGGCTTAATTGAGTTTTAATGGTATACTACAGGGGTACTACTTTCCCAGAAAAAAAGGAGATATTAACCTTTGTGATATATATCCTGTCATAACAAAGGGTTTTAAAATAGAAAAGTAAAATAAAAAGCCTGGAACCAAGACCGGAGATCTACCACCTCTCACAGTTTAACTTCCATCTTAATATTTCACACCTGATCCAGGTAATCCCAATTTTCAACTCTGCAGGGTTGTGGATCTCCAGGAGCAGGATTGGGCACCCCTGACTTACTATATCACAAAACTTCATCATACTTAATACTTATATATTACTTACTTAACATACTAATTTATAATGTCTCTTATATTCTCAGTGGCCCAAAGCCAGTCAATGAGTTTTGATAGAAAATACTATATCATAGAAAAACTACCATGTGTAACCAAGTACCATGTACTTACGGTTGGCTGTAATCTTAGTTGCTAATGACACATTACTTTCACTAAACACTGCTAACTACTATGAGTATATGCTTTCTACTTGTGAGCAGCTAACGCTACATACTGCGTACGGACAATGTATTCGTCTTGTAGATATTCCAATATCAGCAAAACACACATTGCGACATTCTCTTAGGTATTAGTCATAAACACAACACAGTTTTATGGGAGAAAACATATTCTGTCCTATTAGTACTTCAGTTGACATAAGGAAGGAGGGAAGTTCAGTCAAAAAGCATTGAGTAACCTAGTAAACAAGTAAGCAAATCAATAAGTGGGGAAGAAGGTCAATGCTTTACAGTTTGAGTTGCGTAAGGAGTTTTTGTGTAACTTTTATGAGTGCATGTCCAATATAGACGGCTCCAGGGGAAAGGGCTCTAAAGAAAGGAATGACAATAAGGGGGAAAAAGCTGCACAAGCTATACACTACAAAAAAGATCTTAATAATAAAACAGCTTCAAATCTACTCAACATGCATGATATTTCTCATGATATGTAAGAATATTATAATATATATATATATATAAATATTATATTTAACCAATTGCTTTAAGAAATTTTGCTGGGTCCTCATATAAAAACACTGAGTAGGCCATTATAACCACGACCGGGGGGGTGGGGCTAAATTTAAATTAATCTGAAAATGATCACTACACTCACAAATTGCAGCTTTTTTATAATGTATATATGTATTTTAGAATAGATTATTCAACATCAACCCTTACAGGACGTCCAACTAAATTTTCACAGGGCCTTTGGCTCACGGGGGCTCTAATCAACTGGCTACCTTTTCCTAGGGCAAAGACCAGCTCTGGAGGGCTCTTACCCTGAACCAAAAGACCTTCGATCCATGGGTCCTCATGTTAGTATGCTGCCAAGAAAGGTACTCATCGACCCGGGCACGTTTCTGTAGGTCAGCTGGATACCAGTGGTCTGGAGTGGAATATTTCGCGACCAGGTACTGCAGGATCGCTGTGCTGCAATACAGCATTAAATTATAAGTTATTAAACTAATGCCAGTCCATGAAAAAGCATTGAAGACCAAGTGAACTGAATGCAGGAAGATGGCTACTGCCTCATTGATACATATTTCATAAACATCGACAACATTTTTCGTGTCCTGATGAAGGCCTTGACTAGGCTGCAATCGGTATACATTGCTATGTGTTAATAAAGGCTTTTTATCTTGAGACAGTGTACCCGCTTCTTCATTTTTGACTGAGATAATCATTAAGATTTTCTTCAATCATTGCCTTGCTTATTCAATATCACTGCAACTTTGGACTTTGAGCAGACACGCTTACTCCTCCAGTGTAAACATGCAAGCAGTAAACTTAATGCATTTTATTTTTAGTCAATGCTCTTAAAAGATCATCTGGATTATAAATGACACTAATTACTACTTAAAATGCTGCTGGGGAAGCTCCAAGTTTACAGAGATGAAAGATATTACCCTAACACAGTTGGCTTACAAATGTCCTCTGTAATTGTTAAAATCATGAAAAAAAGTGCATCTCTTCTGGATAAAAGCCCCTTTAATTAAAGTACCTAGAGCTTTATAAGGAAATGGGATAAAGTTGTAGACATAGAAAAGACAGGAAAAGGCTACAAAGTAAACAAAACAACTGTTTGGATATCCTAGTGCGTACTGTTGGGTCCACTCTGAGGAAGCTGCATCATACCACCTAGGCACTGCCTTCTCAAAGGCATCCATGAAAATTTAGCTTGACAGCAAGAAGGAGATTTGAGTGAGAAGCCAAAGAGAAGCTTTGAAGAAGTTCAGTGGCTGTGACTGGAATGAAGTCGCATCAGTCAGTGACATCAAGAGCTCTGCAAATAACTGGCTTGTATGAAAGGGTGGCTAGAAAAAAGCCATTACTGAAGAAAAAAACAGATTAACGCACATCTGGAGAAAGCATTAGTGACGCAGCTAAAATTTGTGGGAATGTGACAAAAATTGAGCTTTTTGGCTAAAATTCAAAATGCTGTGTGTGGTGCAAACCTAACACCGCCCATTCTTTACACTGATCCCAAGCTAAAGCAACTCAAGAGTGGTTGAATTACAAAAAGGTGAATTTTTTTAGAGTTGCCAAGTCAAAGTCCAGATCGCAATCAATCCACTATTAAGCCCGAACAACCTGCAGCAAATTTGCCTAGAAGAATGGGTGAAAATCAAAGCTACCCCAACAGACTAAAGCTGTTAAAGACTTGAAGAGTGTATTGATTTGCGATAGAAATACTGGCTGGAAAATCTGTGTGTCATTTGCAATCCAGACAAATCGGATGACTTTTAAGGGGGCTGAATATTCTTGCAAGACCCTGAGTTTTGTGCGCCTTTGTTCTGCATGTCTGTTATTACTATTTAATCACCTTCAAAAATACATACATTCTAATTTTCTATTTAAATTCCCTTTATTTGTTTCCCTGTTAACGTTGTGAGAGAAATTCCAATAATGTGTGATTGTAAAAGAAATCTGAAGATCCACTTTTCACACACCCACCTCTCTGTAAGGACAAAAGCTCCATCTTTGAGGACAGGCACTTTCCTTACGACGCTGATCTTTCCAAACTCTTCTCCAAAATGTTCGCCTGATAGGCAAAGTAAAATCATCAGACATGCTCAAAGAAATACAGAAGCTGCACTAAGCCAAAGCAACAAACTTGTAGACCTGAAAAAGGAGGGAAGTGATGAATACACCACTGTACATGTAAATTATTATGATTAACAGTCAAGAAATGCTACGACAACTTTCATAGTCCAAGAGGCAGCATGTTATTAAATCACACCATGACTGAAAAGTAATAACGCAATGATGATATTTTGGTGTACCTGCAGAGAGATCCACCGCTTTGTATTCAAACGGAATGCCTGCTAGCTTGGCAAATATGTAGACAGAACGACAAGGCTGAGAGTGCAGGTCAAGATACAGCTCGAGAGCCATTATAATGGAGGACACCACGTCCAGCGAAAGACTAAAGAGTTCCTTGTGAAGTCAGTACATTCATGCAGGAAACCCAACCCCCTCCACCACCCCCAGGAGAATGCTCTTATTACACTGACCAGGAAGTTTTGAGAACAGCACTCGTTTACAGAGGCATCTATTTTTTCACAGATGAAAAAATGGATGAAAAAAATATAGTTTTTTTTTTTTGTACAGCAGGACTTTTGCTATTTAAACATTAGGAAACCCCCCTTCTGACCTTCTGACGATGTGTCTTGAAGGTGGGTGACGGCATTTATAGGCTGAAAACAGGACAGGCTGTTTTTTCCAACGTCTGTCTTTGCTACGCTCTACATGAGTGGCTACACTGATTTCTTTCTTGCTCTGGGGGGATTCCCAATGGTTGTATGACATATTTGCATATTGCATGCTGGGTATTGTAGTGAGTGAACAGTGCTTGATAGACACAAAAAGGACATAAAATCATATTCTGTCCAACCGATGAGACTGAGGAATGCGATGCTGTGCTACACAATATTACATAACCTATTAAATGCTGGGCCAGAATGACTCATTTTTGCTGTTTTTATACTTTTTTGCATACTTTTTTTTTTTTTTTTTTTACATCTGCAAAAAAATTAGCATCCATCATTTATTTACCTTCTCACAACAGTGAACTTCCTGATCAGTGTGATAGGAGCGTTCTCCTGAGGGCGGCCAAAGGGGTAGAGTTTCCTGCACAAAGGTACTGACTTCATGTGAAACTCATTCCCTGGAAGTGGTGCCCTACATTATAAAGTTGTATCTTGACCTGGACGCTCAGACTTGTCGTTCTGCCTGAATAGTTGCCAAGCTGGAGAACATTCCATCTGACAACAAAGCGGTGGATTGCTCTGCAGGTAGACAAAATATCTTGTTTCAGGATTTTCACAGTGTATATATGAAGCTCACACCTTGGCTGCGAAAGAATATGCAAGACTGAGACAAACATACACTATATTTCCAAAAGTTTTCACTCAACCATCCAAATCATTGAATTCAGGTGTTCCAGTCACTTCCATGGCCACAGGTGTATAAAGCCGAGCCCCTAGGCCTGCAGACTGCTTCTACAGACATTAGTGAAAGAATGGGTCGATCTCAGGAGCTCAGTGAATTCCAGCGTGGTACCGTGATCGGACGCCACCTGTGCAGCAAGTCCAGTCGTGAAATTTCCTCACTACTAAATATTCCACAGTCCACTGTCAGTGGGATTATAACAAAGTGGAAGCGATTGGGAACGACAGCAGCTCAGCCACGAAGTGGTCGGCCACGTAAAATGACAGAGCGGTCAGCGGATGCTGAGGGGCATAGAGCGCAGAGGTCACCGACTTTCTGCAGAGTCCATAAGCAGTGTGGTGGAAAATCGTGACAGAAAAATGAATTTGAGCCTCTGAGTTTATATCAAAGTGAGTAACAAGTTTATTAAAAAGCGAACATGACAAAAAATGGATTCTCTCTCCCTTTCCTAAATCTTTCCTATATCCTTCTCTACCTGTGTTGTGCTTCTTATACCCTTCTGTCATTCCCCCGCCCTTACGTTCCTTTCATGGCAGTAAGCATTAGTCAGCATTATTCTCAATTGTACACCATTCTCTTACATGTTTATCTTATACGACCTGTTTACAGCGAGCAGCCAAGCAAAACATCCAGATTCGACCCGTAGCCTTGTGGCTAGGCGCCACTGCCTTGCTGCCTCTATCTTCACACTGCTTCTGTTCTCATAGCGAGGTCACTTCCACTTATCTCCTGAGACACAAAACAATCCCGCTACCTCTCGGCCACGGTCACATTTAGAATCATCCTTAAGCATAATTGCTCAAAAGGCGTATTTCAACACAATTAAATACATTTCCACGACAGCAGACACTGAAACCATCTACTACAAGGTAGTAGTGAGCTTCCACACTTGATCATTAGAAAACGATCCTTTATTTCATGGCTGTTTGTTTGTTACTTGATTTCATGATCAGTTTGTGAAATTGTGAAAGGACGCTATGTCTTGATTTTTCCACTGACAATAACAGAGCTAGGAACCAAACTCGACCCATATTGACAAACAGCAAACGGGTTTTTAAAATGAAAATCAAATGGACAGAAAGTACACAGACCGTTTGGATCCTATCAGCTCATTCTGCTTCAATAACAGCTACTTTATTTTTGAAAAATGTGGATTGTAATGTAAAGCAAACTTCCACAAGAGGGCGCCAGAAGCATAATAAATGGCCTTTGAACATATCTTAAGTTAAGTTATACTTTATTAATCCCACAAACGGGGAAATTTCACCTCCGCATTTAACCCATCCGTGAAGTGAAAAACCACATACACACTAGTGAGCACACACACACACTAGGGGGCAGTGAGCACACTTGCCCGGAGCGGTGGGCAACCCTATCCATGGCGCCTGGGGAGCAGTTGGGGGTTAGGCGTCTTGCTCAAGGACACCTCAGTCATGGACTGTCGGCCCTGGGGATCAAACCGGCAACCTTCTGGTCACAGGACCAGTTCCCTAACCTCCAGCCCAAGACTGCCCCATCTTCAATAGAATAATCAACATATTAAACACACAATTAAGTCTTTATTAACAGAATTTGCCCTCGCAGTGCACACCTTCAGAAATAACATCACAGTGCACTTTCTGTAACTGAACTGAAAACAACTACGCATTGTTTTAATGTGCTTATTCAGCAGGTTTTAGGAATGAGGCATCACTGTTGAAGCACTTTAATTAATAAGGATTACTTGCAAAAGAAATTAGTGGAGTTATTTCGTTTGGTCAGTGCAGGTATTTCTTTCATTGATGCCATGAGGCTCACAGCTCTTCAATTGTACAAATTCAGAATCACCGCCAATAAACCTGGCTTCAGATTATTCATCAGGGATTTAAACTTGATATGCGATTCCCTGCCTAATATTCTCAATAACATCAAAGACACAAGGGCTTTTCTACTTAAAAGACCGTGAGTGCTGTCGATTGATATATTTTTCTTTTTTCTTGTCTCTCTCTGGTGTCCTCGCACTGTTTTTATACTACATCATTCGTGATTTTCAGGGGCAAATTTATAAAAAAGGCTCAGAGGGCTGTCATTTTGTAGCCCTTATGCCCATATTAGGAACTCCGGGTCTAAGCTTCATATGGCTAGAGTGAAGAAGGTCGTGAAAAAGTCATCTCTATCACAGCCTGCGTTACATCAAAATGTCCAGAACCTGATAGGTTTTGTCCTGCGAACATCCTTCTCCCCAATATCACTGGATCCTCTGAACTACGAGGTCGTTGAAGAGTTTAAATATGAATACTGCTACAAGTGAGCTAAAGCTACTGTGCGCTGAATTCAGGCCTTCAGACCGGCAGCCTCCTCAAGACGGGTTTGTCAGTGTACATTTCCACGAACAGACTGAGGGCAGATGAAAAGAAGTCAGGACAAAATCACTTTTCCCTGCAGTTCTTCATCTGTTCTTCATCTGATGCTCAGTGAAACACAGCAGATCTCTCCTTTTAGCTGGAATTGAAAAGATCTACAAACGTACCTTTGGCCCAATTGAAAGGCGAGATAAGGGAATGTTTCACTGTTAACGCTTAACAGCCGAGTAACATTAACTTATTCTTATTCTTATTATCTGCAGTTTCACTGAACTAACAGCTCAGTAGTAGCTCGGTAAAGTAGGTCGATAAAGTTAGGTTGATGTTGGATATTCAGCGGATATTCACGTTTCGCTCACAAACACAAACTGTCGTGGGCTGGAGGTTAGGGATCTGGCCCTGTGACCGGAAGGTTGCCGGTTTGATCCCCAGCGCTGACAGTCCATGACTGAGGTGTCCTTGAGCAAGACACCTAACCCCCAATTGCTCCCTGGGCGCCGTGGAAAGGGCTGCCCACCACTCTGGGCAAGTGTGCTCACTGCCCCCTAGTGTGTGTGTGGTGTTTCACTTGCATGGATGGGTTAAATGCGGAGATGGAATTTCCCCGGTTGTGGGATCAAAACAGTATCACTTAAACGACCCCTTAAAAATTCTGAAGTTACATTTTCTAAGTCGTGCTAGAACAGACAACAAACTAGAATCATTATATTTCGTCAAAGTACTCGATCTTTCTATTTCACAGAGGACTTTTGATGAAAATAAGGGAATCGCTGCAGTAGGCGACGAAAACGGGAAGGGACCGTCGGTAAAAGGTGGGTACTGCTTAAAAATGTAAAACACGCCACAACCTTTAGATTGCCTCAACTGAATTTTAATTAGAGACATGCCTGACAAACATACTACAACCTTTAGTTTGGTAAAAAAATATGCCTCAACTGAATTATAATGAATTTTTAATAGAAATAAACTGATATTGTGACACATCCATATGACTTAGAGATCTAAAATCACTTATAGTGTACAGAGACACACCTGACAAATATACTACAAGTATCTCTCGACTGAATTTTAATGAATTGTTTAAAGAAATCTGATACTGTGACACATCCATATGACTTACAGATCTAAAATCACTTTGGTAAAATATGGATCAACTGAATTTGAATTATTTTTAATAGATTTAAATTGATACTGTGATACAATTGTAATGTACATTGATTTGTAGTGAACATGTCACAAATCTTTAATTTACTAAATGTATTCTTTGATTGAATTTTAAATTCCTGCAAGGGACTTTTTAAATTCCTGACCTGTCCAGTTTGTTTTCTGCCTTTCTCCCAACGACTGCTATGATAGGCTCCTCCTCTCCCCTGCGACCCAGAAGGATAAATAGCTTAGAGGATGTATGTGTATGTACGGCAATTTGAATTATTCTTCTTAAAAATTGTCACCTATTTGACATATTGAGCTAAAATCACTTTTAATTTATTAAGACACATCAACTGAAAGTTTTTATGGCCACCAGAGGATCTCACATGCTTTAGAACGTACACTTGATCGACGTCTTTACGAGAGGAGTACTAGAGCCAGGTGTGGTGGAACTACAGCCCTGCAGTGTGGTAGTTCTTTAGGTGTAGAGTTGAGTTTTTTGAGCACCCCATTTCCAAAAAAGGTGGGAAAAGAGTTTAAAATTTGGGACCACAGGACACTTTTCCACTTCCCCTCAGTCCATTTTAAATGCGGTTGGTTCCCAGGGAAGGTGACAGCATTTCTGGATCCTGTTTATAAACGGTTTCTTCTTTGTGTTTTAGAGTTTTAACTTGCATTTGTGGTTTCAGTGGTGAGCTGTTTTCACAGAGAGTGGTTTTTTAAAAGTGTTTCTGAGCCTGTGCAGTGATTTCCACTACAGAATCATGCCTGTTATTAATGCAGCGCTGTTACTTTTAAAAATAAAAATCAATAACAATAATAAAACAATAATAAAAATCAATAACATTTCTCAGTTTCAACATTTGATATGTTGTCTTTGTACTACTGTCAAGTTTAATTATTTGCACGTCATTGTATTTTGTTTTTATTTACATTTTGTACGGCGTCCCAACTTTTTTGGAAATGGGGTTGAAAATGATCACGCTTCAGGCTTGTGAACTTCTTAGTGTCAGTCCACTCTTCTGTTGCACCAGTGTCCTGCTCAGCCAGCCTCCACCACTGACCAGCTCCTCAAGCATGTCCAGACTGCCAATCCTGTAGTCCACATTCACGCAAAGTGTACTCTTGTTTGGGACTGGCCCACTCCGGCTCTGACTCCACTCACTCATTACCACACGCTTGTGGCCCGGTTCTAAGACTGAATAACAAACAAACAGTATTGTTTACATTTTTTGACAATAATGTATTTAAAAAGCTATTTTATTGGTCAATAAGCATTTATTTTTTAAGAAAAGCATAAATATTTGGATGAATACAAATTTCCAAGCCTTCTTGGGGTTTCTCAACCCTTGTGGACATAACAAATCAGGAGTGCTGCTTGTTGGATTTGAACCTATCCAAACTTTGCTGCTTTAACCAGCTCACAATATCTCAAGTACTTTTAAAAACATAAGAAATGCATGACACATTTTACTGCACTGACTGTAACGCATGTTTGTATTAATTCAAATGTCAGATTTTGTTTTTACAATCCAAAATATACTTACAGCCAAGCCAAATGGTTTTAAATGCAAGGACTTTGTTCTCTTACCTTGCAAAGTGTTGCAGCTTTCTGAGTGCATTTCTTAACCATGTTCTTGTTCTTGCTCTCGTTTTAACCATTTTTCTGTTTCTTGGATTTTGACTGTAAATTTTCCTTGTTTGTGCCTGCTTGCAGATGTACTGACACCTTTCTCTGATGACTTTGAGAGTCAGATTGTCCCTAACGTTGTTAGCTGGAGGTTAGGTAACCAGCCTTGCGACCAAAAGGTTGCCAGTTGCCGACAGTCTGTGACTAAGGAGCCCTTGAGCAAGGCACCTAACCCCAAACTGCTGCCCTGGTGCTGCAGATAGGGCTGCCCACTGCTCCGGGTAAGTGTGCTAACTGCCCCGTAGTGTGTGCCTTCAGTAGTGTGTATGTGGTGTTTCACTCCATGAATGGGTTAAATGCGGAGGTGAAATTTCCCCATTGTGGGACTAATAAGGGTCACTTAATCTTAATAAAGTGGGTTGGTGTATGTATACTATAGCAGCACCCATTTGTTTTAACACAATGCAAACCTGTGCATGTTTTTTTGTATATTTTAATATTTTGAATTGTAGGGCGGCACGGTGGCGTGGTGGGTAGCGCTGTTGCCTCACAGCAAGGAGGGCCTGGGTTCGATTCCTTGACCGGGGTCCTCTCTGTGTGGAGTGTGCATGTCCTCCCCGTGTCTGCGTGGGTTTCCTCCGGGTTCTCCGGTTTCCTCCCACAGTCCAAAGACATGCAGTCAGGCCAATTGGACATGCTGAATTGCCACTAGGTGTGAGTGACTGTCTGTGTCAGACTGTCTGTGTGTGTGTGTGTGTGTGTGTGTGTGTGTGTGTGTGTGTGTGTGTGTGTGTATATATACATATATATATATATATATATATATATATATATATATATATATATATATATACACACATATTCACAAAATTATAGAGAAATATATAAAAAATATAAAGACAATATGCACAAAATATAGTCCAGGTCAGTGACTGGATGGTCCAGGTCAGTGAGTGGATGGTAAAACCTGCTGCCTTGCCAGTAGTTCAAAGCTTTTCAACCAAACCTTTATTTTGAAACTCAGCTATGGACACAGTGAAAAGAGGTTCATCCTGTGGGACTAAACAGAGGGCCTAAGACATTGGAAGTTGGAAGTTTATGTCTGTTTGATTATATTTTCAAATGAATTACTTTACAAGACCTCTACAGGCCTCCAGCTTCTGCCAGTGCACACAACTCTATGAGAACCCTTGGTTTTGTCTCATGTCAGAAACTAACCAATACAGGAAGCTGCAATCAGGTTTTGAACCAAACCTTTACTTTGAAATAAAAATAAAAAATTTTTAAACTTGAGTTATTATCTCAGCAGACCTCTAATGTTCTCTGTCCAAGCAACAGAAAGTCTGGTTTATTGTTTGCGGTCTTCGGGCTCCCCCTGCTGGACGTTACGGGTTATTCACCTGATAATATGAGGATTTATAAGTCAGACTGATTAGTTAGACTGATTTTGCTTTTAAAGGCATTCTTTTCAGCACGCGGGCAATAATCATAAGTATAACTTGTTTTCTTCTTACTTCGTGTCATTTGTATACCTACGAGAACAGGTAACTGTTACGGGAAGGGTAGAGAAATAGCTCACCGCTGCTTCGCTTCATCAGTGAGGTGACACCATGCATAGAACCAGCATTCAGTACATTAAACTCGCTTCATAGCAGGAGAAAAGCAAACACTGTTCATGAGCTAACATAGGTTTGACAACCATAACAAAACAGGTCACTTCGCAGTTTTTCGAAAGGAAAGGAATACAGGAATAAACACAGAAGCTCCTAAACGGTCCCTCAATATACATTCACTGGACTGCTACTCACTGCTGGCTTAGCATAATCACAAGCAACACCATTTCAATATTTCCCCCACAACTTACACTTACACAGAACTATTAACTCGGCATTTAAAGCTCGTAAACTCCACATACCTCCATCGAATCGTACCAGACACATTTTGAACACAAACCATAGCAGCAAGTCTGTCCATCCCCACGTCTGCACTGTTCAGCTGAGCTACTCGGCCTTTTAACATTACAGTCCAGACGTGTCGCTCAATACAAAACTACTAAACTACTAAACTACTAAACTACTGAAGAACATAAAAGTAGTTTCCATACAGTCTGAACCGTGAAAAACGAAGAAACTAACCACCTTTACCGGAGAAACCGCTTGTTAAACGAGCAGCTAACCCTCGGAGGAGGCAGCTTGTTTTTCTCTGTCAGCGATGGGCGGAGCGTCAGGTCAACTAAAAGCTCGTCACTTGCAGTTTAGCCACTTAAAGTTGATAAACTTGCTACTAAACCACAGTTAAACAGGATTTAACAAACAAAGTCCTTCTTTAAACATCACACTCGCAATTTTCTACATACGTTTCGTACCTGAGAGGGGGGATGGTAGGGAATTAGCTTTAGAGCTAACAAGATCAGTCTGAACCAACCGCACAATCGATCCCAGGCTCAACCAATCGATCCCCCAGTAAAGGCTCACACCGTCAGTGCCTTGCAACAGTGCTAAGAGTGGGAAAGGTACTCTTTTCTTTTTAAAATGCGTCACATAACATGCTTTGTAGTTTTCTGTTAAAAACGTCTTTTCTTTGATTTTGTAATGGCGAGTAAATTTAACATGGTCAGAGTTACTGTGGAGCATGTGAGTGAGCTTTATATTCTGTAAGAATGTGCACTTCATTGATACATGTATCAGCTGAAAAGGATCTGTTTGTATTTTCGAAGATTTACAGTAAAGGAATAAGACAAAGGAAACTGAACATAAGCTCTGATCATTATTCTTGGTCTATCGTATTGCGTTGTGTTGAGCTTGCCGGATAACTAAACAGCAGAAATGTTTAGTGAGCCCAGCACATTTAGAACGTTGAAAACGTCATCCTTTATTGCGTCACAACAGAGTGGCGGGATAATTTTAATTCAATTCCATTCAATTCAGTTCAACTTTATTGTCATTATACAATACAGGGTAGTACAGTATAAGGAAACACTATCGGGCTGCTTTTCCAGTGCAGTAATAAAAGATAAATAGCAAACAGGGCAAAGACTAAAGACAAGACAGAATGTCCAGAGTCAGTAAGGACAAGTATTGACCGTAGACATAATGTGCATAGGCAAAGGTTATAACAGGTATATTAGATGTATAAACAGTATGTGAATAGTCAGACATTCAAGTATCAGATATATAGACAGAAATGTGCAAATCGAATTACAGTACAGTACAGTAAATGCAGAAGTACAAGTGGGGCAAAAAGAGATGTAAACAGTGATCTGTATATAAAGAGAGTAGCAGCATAATGTTCTTAAATAAACAGTTACAGTATAAATATATAAATATACTAGAAATAAGGCTAGTCAGAGATGAGGTGCACAGCATACGGTCCTCTGAGCTGGTGGAGCTCAGTGTGTAGTGTGCTGGGTGGTCAGGCTGGTCAGTAACAGACTGTAGTGCTGTTGTTAAGCTCAGGTCGATGCTGCCGGTGTGACCAGTTTGACAGCTTAGGGAGAGAAACTGTTCTTGGACCTGGTGGTTCTGGCTCAGATGCTCCAGTAGCTCTTTCTGGATGGCAGAGGTTGGAACAAGGGGTGGCTGGGATGTGTGGGGTCTGAGGATATGTTGGTGGCTTTCCTCTCACATCGCTTGTCATGTATGTCCTCTACGGGTGACAGCTGCGGTGAGGTGTGGAGCAGCTTTGACCATCCTCTGCAGGGCCTTGTGTTCAGCAGCAGTGGCGCTGCCGTACCAGACGGTGATGCAGCTGGTTGCAGAGGAGCTGTTGTGGCAGGTTGACTTTTTTAACCTTCTGAGGAAGTGAAGGCGTTGTTGGCTTTTCCTGACTATGTGGGAAGTGTTGAGTGACCAGGTGAGATCCTTGGATATGAAGACACCAAGAAACTTGAAGCTGTTCACCCCCTCGATGCTCAGTGGTGCATGCTCTCTACTTCCCCTCCTGAAGTCAACAATCAGTTCTTTGATTTTGCTGATGTTGAGGGAGAGGTTGTTGCACACCACTCTGTGAGGAGCTTGACTTCCTCTCTGTACGGTCCTTCATCATTGTTGGTGATATTGCCTATGATTGTGGTGTCATCCACAAATTTAATGAAAGTATTGGAGCTGTGCTTTGGAGTGCAGTAATAGGTGTACAGTGTGTAGAGCATTGGTGAGAGGACACAGCCTTGTGGATAACCTGTGCTGAGTGTGAGGGAGGGGTAGGTGTGTTCACCCATCCTAACACACTGGGGTCTGCAGGTGAGGAAGTCCATAATCCAGCTGCACAGGGTGTGACTTATTCCAAGTGTGTTGAGCTTGGAGACGAGTCTGGAGGGGATGATGGTGTTGAAGGTGGAGCTGAAGTCGATGAACAGCATTCTTGAGTGCAGTGTGCATTGCCAGGGAGACTGCATCCCCAGTAGATCTGTTTGCCTGGTAGGCAAACTGGTGAGAGTCCAGGGTGCTGGGAAGACTCCTCTTTATGTGAATGAGGATCAGTCTCTCGAAGCACTTCATCACTATGGGTGTGAGAGCAATGGGGCGGTAGACATTCGTGCTTAATGGCCAATACTGTAAGCCAGCCTCAGCGAGTGGGCTGGGTTGACCTATGACTCTAAACAAGGCTGGTACCTGGTCAGTGACTGGATGGCAAAACCTGCTGCCTTGCCATTAGTTCAAAGCTTTACAACGAAACCTTTATTTTGAAACTGAACTATAGAACAGGATTTCATACTTTGGGACTAAGCAGAAGGCAAAAGACAGTTAATAGGAAGTCTGCATGTACTAGATTATATATTTCACTGAATAACTTTAGAAGACCTCTATATAGGCCTCCAGCTTTAGCCAGTGTATACAACTCTATGAGTACCCTTGGTTTTGTCTCAGGTCAGAAACTAACCAATATAGAAAGTTGCAATCAGGTTTTGAACCAAACCTTTACTTTGAAATAAAAATAACATTGTTTCAAAATTGAGTGTTATTATCTCAGTAGACCTCGAATGTAGTCTGAACAAGCAATAGAAGGTCCCATTTGTTGTTTGCAGTCTTCAAGCGCCCCCTGCTGGACCTTGTGGGTTATTCACATCATAACATGAGGATTTATATTCTCTTCTGGTTTTCGGGAACAAGTCACATTCAGACTGATTTTGCTTTTAAAGGCATTCTTTTCACCACATGGGCAATAATCATAAGTATAACTTGTTTTCTTCTTACTTCGTGTCAATTGTATACCTATGAGAACAGGTAACATGCTTTGTAGCTTTCTGTTAAAAACGTCTTTTCTTTGATTTTGTAATGGCGGCTAAATTTAACATGGTCAGAGTTACTGTGGAGCATGTGAGTGAGCTTTATATTCTGTAAGAATGTGCACTTCATTGATACATGTATCAGCTGAAAAGGATCTGTTTATATTTTCAAAGATTTACAGTAAAGGAATAAGACAAAGGGAACTGAACATAAGCTCTGATCATTATTCTTGGTCTATCGTATTGCGTTGTGTTGAGCTTGCCGGATAACTAAACAGCAGAAATGCTTAGTGAGCCCAGCACATTTAAAACGTTAAAAACGGCATCCTTTATTGCGTCACAACAGAGTGGCGGGATAATTTTAATGGCCAATACTGTAAGCCAGCCTCAACCAGTAGCTTTATGTGGTTGGGAACCCTTGGGCTGGGTTGACCTATGAAGCTAAGCAAGGCTGGTACCTGGTCAGTGACTGGATGATCAAACCTTCTGCCTTGCCAGTAGTTCAAAGCTTTAAAACCAAACCTTTATTTTCAAACTGAACTGTAGAAAAGAAGTTCATACTGTGGGACTAATCAGAAGGCAAAAGACAGTTAATAGGAAGTCTGCTTGATAACATATTTCACTGAATAACCTTAGAAGACCTCTACAGGCCTCCAGCTTCATCCAGTGTATACAACTCTGTGAGAACCCTTGGTTTTGTCTCATGTCAGAAACTAACCAATATAGAAAGTTGCAATCAGGATTTTGAAATAAACCTTTGCTTTGAAATAAAAATAACATTGTTTCAAAATTGAGTGTTATTATCTCAGTAGACCTCGAATGTAGTCTGTCCATGCAACAGAAAGTCTGGTTTATTGTTTGCGGTCTTCGGGCACTCCCTGCTGAACGTTACGGGTTATTCACATGATAATATGAGGATTTATATTCTCTTCTGGTTTTCATGAACAGTTAGACTCAATTTTGGGGTGGTGGTGGTGGTGGTGGGGGGGGGGGTAGTCAAATGTTATGCTGTTTTTGGATGTCAGGAAGACAATATCATATCATTGCAACCTTCCCAAGGGTCCACATGTCCGAAAGGAGTGGATAAAGTGTATTTCCTCCTATGTCCCTGAGGATATTTTGTTCTGTGTATTTCAGCCCAGACTGCTTTCTGAATGGCAACTAATCAGATACAGGGCAAACAATTAGAACAGAGATCATTTAAGTATAATCAGAGTTATGTTGGTACAGTGACAGGACCAACCTGTGATTCTGAAGAATAAAGAGATGCTGTTAAATGGTAAAATATTAAATAAACCTACACAACTTCATAAGAGGGTTGTAGAACATTTAACTCCCTGTTCATTGTTATTTCAGCAGCCCTTTGTTGTATATATATTTCATCATTTCCTTGCAGTCTTGTGAACTATGAATGTATTCACTTTATTTATGAGCCGTGTTTTTTTGCTGGTTTTTCAATTTAGTTCTTTTTTCTGGTTCCCTTTGTTACATGGAATTCCTTGTTTTGTATGTTTTGTATGTGCTTAGTTGGGGAGAGCGGAGCACAAGCTAACACAATTTGTTTTTTTGTATAGAAAATGTAAAAATATTTGAACAAATGTAGCCATTAATTCCTTTCAGGAGACTTGCTTCCAGTTTTTTTTAGGCTCAGAAGTTGGTTGTACACCCTCAGAAGGGCGGCACGGTGGTGTGGTGGGTAGCGCTGTCGCCTCACAGCGAGGTGGGTTCGATTCCCTGGCCGGGTGACCGGGGTCCTCTCTGTGTGGAGTTTGTATGTTCTCCCCGTGTCTGCGTGGGTTTCCTCTGGGTTCTCCGGTTTCCTCCCACAGTCCAAAGACATGCAGTCAGGCCAATTGGACATGCTAAATTATCCCTGGGTGTGAGTGTGTGAGTGACTGTCTGTCTGCCCTCCGATGGACTGGCGACCTGTCCAGGGTGTATCCTGCCTTCCGCCCGAAGACCGCTGGGATAGGCTTCAGCATCCCCCCGCGACCCTGACGGAGAAGCGGCTTAGAAAATGGATGGATGGAAGTTGGTTGTATTTTCGGCTTCTCAATCCAAGTAAATCCAAACACATTCCATGATGTTGAGATTTGGAAGACTATAATAACCACTGACCTGTCCAGCATGCACGGATTGCTTGTTATTGTTTTGTACATGTAGTGAAGCATTTACATTTTGACTCAGTGACATAAACCAAGGGGACACAGGGCACACACACGACTGCTACAGCGAGACTGAGCTGCTGCTCTGGGACCAGGTACATTCTGACTCTTTCACCCTCATCCCTGCAGGATGTCAAATGCAGATCTGGAGGAAGAGATCAAAAGCTGAAAGGAGTGACAGGCTGTGGTGAAACCTCAAACAAGCTAGCACTACTTACTAAATATACACATAGTAATGATAAAGTCTATTTATATAGCATATACATTCATAAATAAAAAATAAAAATAAAATAGAATTAAAAATAAAAAAAATGAGTATATGAAATGCTCACAAAACAATGACAGCTGATTATGTAAAAACAGCTCATATAAAAAAGGCCCTGTTGATTTTATGTTTGCATCATCATTTAACATTGCTCAATTTGAAGAACGAGCTCTAATAGTCACGGTTCACCACTGGTATTTAGCATATTTTTAACGCTTTGATGGACTACCATTGTTTGGTTTTCGCATTATTACTGTTTTTTTTTTTCACATTTGTCATGCTTCAATGTTTTATCTTTTTTTTTTTCAGTTTTTTTACTTACATTACTTGTTTACTTTTTACTGGTTATAAAACATACATGTGCTTCTTTTCACAATTTTTCCTATCATTTACAATCCAACTGTCACGATTGGCTCCTCCCACTCCTCCATGTGCTTTGTTTTGGTCTTCCAAGTGCATTTGTTGTGTTTATCTCCTGGTCCTGCCCCCTTGTTTTTTCTTGACTCCGACCCTGATTTGTTCCACCTGTTTTCCACCTATGCCTTGTGAACCATTGTTCTCCCTGTTGTATTTAAGCCCTGGGTTTGCCCGTTGTGTTTGTATTGGATGTATGTATTGTATGCTCGTGCTGAAGTGTTTGACATTGTTTGGTGTGTTTCTTTTCTTATGTCTGTTCCCCGCTTTATCCATGTTGGCTCCCTGAACCTGGACTGTCTTGACCCTGATTATGGATTTTCTCAGCGCGTGCGTCCGCTTCCTCATCACTCCATGTTACGCCAACATCACAAAACAAAAGTCTCCTTAACTCCTTCTTCCATAAAACATACAGTAAGACCTACTGTTGATGTTTATATGCTGAAGAAAAAAGCACTTCAGGGCATGTAGGTTCTTCTACTGCTACTAACAATAGGCACAACCCTCCTATAAATGCCCGTGATGTGTCTACACACTTTTAGACATGTTTATTTTATTGGGGGCCAAGGAATTTGGCACCAAATCAAGGAAATTTAAAATAGACGAGGGACCACTGAATTTACTGCTGCTTTAACTAAAATAGTAATCTCATCTTTCAACTTGGCAAACCATTTAGTTTCTATACTCTTAAAATTAAAGGTGCCAAAAGGGCTCTTAAGAATGAAGGAATAGAAAAATCAGTTTACCATCACTGAAGAACCACTTTTGTGAATGAGATCTTTTGTTTTTTTTTTAACATTTACAGATTCTTCATATATCAGAAATGTTCTATATCAATTAAATATTTTTCTACAGTCTTAAAAACAGAGTTTGCAACCATGGGCTCTGTGCCAGCTATGTTGATGTTAACTACTAAGTTCAGTCCCTGTTTACAAGTTATGTCCCCTGAGTCTAGTTACTCCTCACCTGTAGTTCAGTTCCACATTACTGCTCAAATGCAGTTTGTGCAGGGCTTCCTTCCCGCCCTCTGCAAAATCTGAGTAAACACCCTGTCTGCACTGAAATGCCTCTTATAAACACATTTTTAAGCATAACACAATTTTTTCTGCTACAGTTGGGTTCAGAAACACCCCTAAAAAGAGGCCAAACCTGATAGTTGCCAGCTAAGCTAATAAACTTCAACCATTTCACCTCTGCGTTCTCTTATCTCACATAAAACACTAGAAGATGCACATTGGATGTTAGTGTCTGTTACAGGCCTTAAATAAAACATACAGAGCACCTGTATGTCTGCAAGCTTCAAATCTGCAAGCTTCAAAGGTCTTTGTTTCATTTAGAACAGCCAACCAGCGAAGCTCAGCATTATTATAGCATTAAAAACTCAAAGGGGCAGTAGCCAAAACGAGCATTGTCGTACAGGTGACTTTTTTCCTCAAATTTTAAACACGTCTTGATGATTATACCCCAAAACTGAAGACCTAGCTGTAGTAGGCACGGTTCAGATTTAGGCTGCACTGACATCGTGGGATAAAGAAGAGATTATCTCACTAAAATACCCTGAAATGAGTGAACCCCTAAAATAAATAATGAAATATAACCTGTTTCCAAACAAGTGGGAATGCTGTGCAAAATGTACACAAAAAACAGAATGACAGAAACACAATGGCCTGCAAATCATTTAAACCCTATATTTAATTGAAAATCATTTAATTGAAAGACATTTCAAATGTTGAAAGAGAGAAATGTCATTGTTTTTTATGCCCATTATGAATTTTGATGGCAAAAAAAACTGGTAAAGTTGTGTAATGCTAAAAAAACTGCATGGTTCATTGGCAACAGGTCAGTAACATGACTGGGTACAGCCCAGAGAGGCTGATTCTTTCAGAAGAAAAGAGGTGGAGGAGTTCACAGCTTGGTGAAAGGCTGTGCAGATAAATAGTGCAACAATCCATGAATAACATTTATCAATCTAAACTATCAAAGAGCTCGGGGATTTCATCATCTATGGTACATAAAGGATTCAGAGATTCCGAAAAAAAAACTTTGTATGTTAGGAACAAGGCTGAAAACCAGTATTGGCTGGCTGTGACCTTTGGGCCCTCAGGCTGCACTACATTAAAAACAGACATGATTCTGAAATGACTGCTTGGGTTTAGGAACACTTCCAAAAACCTTTGTCAGTGAACATAGTCCATTGCTGCAAATGCAGCGTTAAAAGTACAAAAAAAACTCGACCATGAAAAAAGAAAACAAACATGAACAGGATCAAGAGTCACTGTTGCCTTCTCTGGGCTCGAGCTCATTTAAGATGGGCTGAGGCAAAGCGGAAAAGTGGAAACAGGGTTGTAAACAAATTGTAGATTAAGGGACAATAAGTTCAAACAGATTATAGTGCACGGTGGCGTGGTGGGTAGCGCTGTTGCCTCACAGCAAGGAGGGCCTGGGTTCGATTCCCCGGCCGGGTGACCGGGGTCCTCTCTGTGTGAAGTTTGCATGTTCTCCCCATGTCTGTGTGGGGTTCCTCCGGGTTCTCCGGTTTCCTCCCACAGTCCAAAGACATGCAGTCAGACCAATTGGACATGCTACATTTCCCCTAGGTGTGAGTGTTTGTCTGTCTGCCCTGCAATGGACTGGCGACCTGTCCAGGGTGTATCCTGCCTTCTGCCCGATGACTGCTGGGATAGGCTCCAGCACCCCCTGTGACCCTGACGGAGAAGCGGCTTAGAAAATGGATGGATGGAATATAGTGTTTACTGTGTTAGAGATAATGGGGTGAAGTGTTCAGAAGAGGACGACATCTGCTGTCCCGAGGAATCAGAGAGTGTGTTGCAGTGGGAACAGTGTGGCATTTAGTAGCTGTGAGACAGCACAAAATTCCCATTTGGAGCACAGAGTAACCCTATGTGTGTGTATGTGTGTGTATGTGTGTGTGTGTGTGTGTGTGTGTGTGTGCTCTCTTCTGCTCTTTTTGTGCAGCCAGCTCTGCCTTTCGCTCTCTTTGCTCGTTATGAGTCTGGACCTGAATTTCCGTAAAGCCGCTTTGTGACAGTCCACATTAGACACATTCATTTCAAAAAGAGCTGCCCAGCTATAGCTGTGTCCATCAAACATGAATCATGAGAATAGTAACATTAAAAAAAAGCAAAACAATGGGCTGTTTTTACTGGTGCTTGTGTTGACATGCATTCACTTAAAAAAAAAAAAATCAAATAACAGATTTTTATTTTTTCTTCCAAATGGTAGATATTATAGTTATAGAATAATGAGTACGTTTACCTTAGGATTAGGATTGTTTTTATAGGCCTGTTGTTGGTTCCCACCTATCGTCTTAGTACTATATGGGTGCCTGGGCCATCAGATGTTTTGAACCCAGACTTCGGAAGTCACACCACCTACAAATGTGTCTGTTGGACTATTGTGCTGTTTAAATCTCATCTTAAATGAGATTATGTGTGATTCCCAAAGTAGAGTATGATGTTATATATGTGTGTCTGCTTTATTTTAATCTCTTTAATATCCAAACATTCATTTTTAATTACTGAGCTTAAAGCTATTGCAGTATATACCTGGCAACCTCATGTTAGGGTGTGTTTCTGTGTGTTGCTACACAAAATAAATAAATACATTTAAATACACACTCACTGAGCACTGAGCACTTTATAAGGAACACCTCCTAGTATCAGCTGCACAAGGAGCCGATACAAGGAGGTGATGCATCTGATGATTTACAGACTGTGGTCCATCTTTTTAATGGTCAGTACCACCACAGAGTATCATTTGAGTGGGAGATAATTCTCAGAACTGCAGTGACACTGACGTGGTGGTGGCGTTTCAGGGTGTGTTGCACTAGTATGAGTGGATCAGACACAGCAGAGCTGTGTCCTTTATGGTAAGTGGAGCTAAAAAATGGACAATGACTTTAGATACAAGGATGCGTTTCTGATTAAGTGCTTGGTGAATGTAGGTCAGATTCTTGAAGATAACTACAGCTCCCTCTAGTGGAGAATGTTTCTCACACCACGTCTCCTTATTGACCATAATAACTCTGACACTCCAACACCTACAGAAACATATTTACTGTATAAACATCGATGGAATGGCCGTTTAAAGTCCTGGTGTCAGAAATGAAGAAGGACTTTGCTGATTAAAACAAATAATCTGCATAGCTAAATCTTGAAAAAGTAAACAAAGTCACTCAGAGTGGTTTGATATGAAAAGCTCTGCTCTAGAGTAGTTCATGTGAAATAATACACTGGCTGATGCCTGAGACATTATTTGTAATATGTTCTGGCAGGTTTTTGACTTGGCTTAAAACATAAATGGAGGAAAGGCATTTTTGTTATAGACATTGCGACTTTCTTTCCCAGTGTAAAGAAATCCAAGTCTGGCCATTTCTCTACAAATAATTATTTCTCATCATTTTTTCTGTAGTAATGGCTTCTTTCCAGCCACTCAGCCATACAGGATAGTTGCATGCAGAGCTCTTGGTATCATTGTCTGGTGCACCTTCACTCCAGTCTCAGCCACTGAGCTCTGCAGTTCTTTCACAGTGATCGTTGGCCTCTCTGTGACTTCCCTTCTTCCTTTAACACTGAGTAGGACAACTGTCCTTGTACTGGGTAATGTCTTTCATCTTGGAGACACCAGAGCACAGAGGCTTAATACTTGTGCAAACAGCATTTTTCAGTTAGTCGTTTTGTCACATGATATTTTCTTACATGCAACCAATATCGTCAGTCTTTTAAAATATATACAACGCAGCGCAAAATACCAAAGCGTCATTGGTAATTCAGATGAATCTTATTTAAATGAGGCATCGTACATAACTGGTATGAAGTACACAATAGGATGCTGAACATTTGCATAAATCAAAGAGCAAAACATCAATTTTCTTTCATTTATTAATTTTATTTATTTATGCTGTTGTTAGAGTTTGAGGGGACTCCAAAGATGGTTGTGCCCAGGGAGCTTGCCAAGATATAACTGATATAGAAAAATGAGAAATTAGAAAAATGGCTCCATACCAGCAGAACTGTGATACAAAAATAGTTGCCTTTATTTAGAACCAAATCTCGGTTTGTAGGCAGCAGAGTAGTCTGTACCTGATCTCTTTGCAGGGGACAAGATGCCACAAATCTTGCCTTTTTGTCTTTGAACATTAGCAGCAAAACATTTAGTAAACCAGGCACCAGCTACACCCACTAAGTACTATAGATATAATCAGAATGTGAAAGTCTTGTGAACGTTATGGATATGTACGGTCATGGCCAAAAGTGCTGGCACCCCTGAATGTTTTGTTATAAACATGTTTATTTCCTTTGTGTGTATTGGAACAACACCAAAAAAGCAGAGAAAAAAGCCAATTTGACATCATTTCGTGCAAAACTCCATTATCTCAATTACTGGCACCTTTTCAAAATTGTGGGTAAATAACTTTGTTTCAAGCATGTGATGCTCATGTAAACTGACCTGTGGCAAGTAGCAGGTGTGGGCAATATAAAAATCACACCTGAAACCAGATAAAAAGGAGAGATTTGCATTGTGTGTCTGTGTGTGCCACACTAAGCACGGAGAACATAAAGAGCAGAAGAGAACTGTCTGAGGACTTGAGAACCAAAATTGTGGGAAAATATCAACAATCTCAAGGTCACAAGTCCATCTCCAGAGATCTTGATGTTCCTTTGTCCACGGTGCGCAACATAATCAAGAACTTTACAACCCACGGCACTGTAGCTAATCTCCTTGGACGTGGACAAAAGAAAAAATTGATGAAAGGCTGCAACGCAGGATAGTCCAGATGGTTTATAAGCAGCCCCAATCCAAGTTCCAAAGAAATTCAAGCTGTCCTGCTGACTCAGAGTGCATCCAGTGTCAGCTAGAACATATTTCAAACAGCACCCAGAAATGGTTGGAACCAAAGCACTGGAGAGTTCTGAAGTGGCCAGCATGAGTCCAGATCTAAATCCCATTGAACACCTGTGGAGAGATCTCAAAATTGCTGTTGGGAGAAGGCACCCATGAAATATGAGAGACCTGGATCAGTTTGCAAAAGAGGTGTCCAAAATTCCAGTTGAAAGGTGTAAGAAGCTTGTTGATGGTTATAGGAAGTGATTGATTTCAATTATTTTTTCCAAAGGCTGTGCAACCAAATATTAAGTTGAGGGTGCCAATAATTTTGTCCAGCCCATTTTTGGAGTAATGCATGAAATTATATCAATTTTGGCTTTTTTTCTCTGTTTTTTTGTGTTGTTCAAATACACACAAAACAAATGAACATGTGTATAACAGAACGTGTAATTGAAATAATATTCTGGGAGAAATACTTTCAGGGGTGCCAACACTTTCGGCTATGACTGTATGTGGTACAGTGGAGGCAAAACACAGACATGCACATTTTTATGGCTTCTGTTAAAACACTGAAAGATTCATTTGCCCTAAATACTGCTTCCATCATATATTACACTATAGAACATTTAAAAGTCAAGTATTTCAGTTTTATAGCTTCACATGTCTGCACACACATCTCCCAGCTAACCTCTAATTGATTTGAATATTATATTTGCTTAAAATGTATAATCATGACGTTTTATAGCATCATATGTAAATGAATGTGCATTTAATCACATGCAAAAGTTTAAGACCCCTGATTAAACTACATGTTTTGTTGATTTTCTATGTCAACTTATAGTGAACAATTCCTCTTTGCTCAGCTTAAAAAAAAAATATATATATATAAAATATAAATTGTGCTGAAACTTTTTCACAGGCAAGTTTTATTTTTCCAATATGCAAAATGTAGCAAATAAACAACAACTATGCATTAAAATTTGCATAAGTATGCTTTGTAAGAGGATGTTAACTTATATCCTCATTTTCAGAAGTTCAAACAAACATGTAATTTCACTAGGGGCACCCGAACCTGACCGAACTTGAGCATATGACTGTAAAAACAGTAAAACAGGCCATGAGGAAACTTGAAGTCAAATCAAAGAACAATATCTCTTTGGCTATTAGAAGTTATAAAAATGAAAAAGCAAGCTAGTACACTGAGTGTGGAGGTGTGTTTAGCTTTGCATAGAAACAAAATGCTATTGCTCAGATAAAATCAGTTTTAATATTATTCAACACAATTTATTTTCCAGTGTATTGCTATTTTAAGAAGCCAGGCCTTGTATATGTACATGTTTAAAAGTACATGCTGGTCAAAATAAAGAGCGTAACCATCTCTAGATCTGGTGTAAATATGCCTACTCACCTCCTACAGCAGTGCAGCAGTCTCTAGAGTAAGATTTTCCACCTTAAAGGCAGGGAAAACCCCCCTTCTAATGATTCTAAATGTATGTTTGAGGTAGGAGGAATTACAGCCTGCTTTGAGGTGGATTTGTGGGGGGCGGGCTGTTTCAATGTTCTTTTTTTAGCTGGTCAATTCAGATAGGTAACGTTACTGCCGCAAAGGCAAATATCATATTGGACTTGTATAAATGTACAACTGATTACTCAAATTACTTTAATGACTCATCATATGGGGAGGACAACAAGCTAAAAGCTAGATCTAGATGCCTCACCTAAGTTTGGTTTCTTTTCTGTCAACTCTGGCATCCATTTTGTGCTTAATAGAAATAGGATCATAATTGTTTTATTCATGATTCTGTTCAACATCTGAGTTGAGAGTTATGCTGCCTTCAAGTCATATCAGAAATATGGTATTTACAAGATAAGCACACATGAATTCCGCCAAAATGTTATATTCATTAGTGGGAAACGCAGATTCTCTGATAAGGTTGTACTTCAGTTATTCAGGGGCCACACATGTACACTGCAGGCTTTCACACAAAACCAAAAAATCCAAACTGTAAAGATGTAAAGATATCAAAATCCAAATTGAAGCATGTGTAAAGATCTCAAAATCTAAACTGAAGCATGTGTAAAGATATCTAAAACCAAACCGAAGAACATGTAAAGATATCAAAATCTAAACTGAAGCACATGTAAAGATCTCAAAATCCAAACTGAAGCATGTGTAAAGATATCAAAATCTAAACTGAAGCACATGTAAAGATATCAAAATCTAAACTGAAGCACGTGTAAAGATCTCAAAATCCAAACTGAAGCATGTGTAAAGATATCAAAATCAAAACTGAAGCACATGTAAATATATCAAAATCCAAACTGAAGCACATGTAAAGATATCAAAATCTAAACTGAAGCATGTGTAAAGATCTCAAAATCCAAACTGAAGCATGTGAAAAAAGATATCAAAATCAAAACTGAAGCACATGTAAAGATATCAAAATCCAAACTGAAGCACATGTAAAGATATCTAAATCTAAACTGAAGCATGTGTAAAGATCTCAAAATCCAAACTGAAGCATGTGTAAAGATATCAAAATCAAAACTGAAGCACATGTAAAGATATCAAAATCCAAACTGAAGCACATGTAAAGATATCAAAATCTAAACTGAAGCATGTGTAAAGATATCTCAAAATCCAAACTGAAGCATGTGAAAAAAGATATCAAAATCAAAACTGAAGCACATGTAAAGATATCAAAATCCAAACTGAAGCACATGTAAAGATATCTAAATCTAAACTGAAGCATGTGTAAAGATCTCAAAATCCAAACTGAAGCATGTGTAAAGATATCAAAATCAAAACTGAAGCACATGTAAAGATATCAAAATCCAAACTGAAGCACATGTAAAGATATCAAAATCTAAACTGAAGCATGTGTAAAGATATCTCAAAATCCAACCTGAAGCACATGTAAAGATCTCAAAATCCAAACTGAAGCATGTGTAAAGATATCAAAATCTAAACTGAAGCACATGTAAAGATCTCAAAATCCAAACTGAAGCACATATAAAGATCTCAAAATCCAAACTGAAGCACATGTAAAGATATCAAAATCTAAACTGAAGCATGTGTAAAGATATCAAAATCCAAACTGAAGCATGTGTAAAGATATCAAAATCCAAACTGGAGCACATGTAAAGATCTCAAAATCCAAACTGAAGCACGTGTAAAGATATCAAATCCAAACTGAAGCACGTGTAAAGATATCAAAATCTAAACTGAAGCATGTGTAAAGATCTCAAAATCCAAACTGAAGCATGTGTAAAGATATCAAAATCAAAACTGAAGCACATGTAAAGATATCAAAATCCAAACTGAAGCACATGTAAAGATATCAAAATCTAAACTGAAGCATGTGTAAAGATCTTAAAATCCAAACTGAAGCATGTGAAAAAAGATATCAAAATCAAAACTGAAGCACATGTAAAGATATCAAAATCCAAACTGAAGCACATGTAAAGATATCTAAATCTAAACTGAAGCATGTGTAAAGATATCTCAAAATCCAACCTGAAGTACATGTAAAGATCTCAAAATCCAAACTGAAGCATGTGTAAAGATATCAAAATCTAAACTGAAGCACATGTAAAGATCTCAAAATCCAAACTGAAGCACATGTAAAGATATCAAAATCTAAACTGAAGCATGTGTAAAGATCTCAAAATCCAAACTGAAGCATGTGTAAAGATATCAAAATCAAAACTGAAGCACATGTAAAGATATCAAAATCCAAACTGAAGCACATGTAAAGATATCAAAATCTAAACTGAAGCATGTGTAAAAAGATATCAAAATCAAAACTGAAGCACATGTAAAGATATCAAAATCCAAACTGAAGCACATGTAAAGATATCTAAATCTAAACGGAAGCATGTGTAAAGATATCTCAA
Organism: Pygocentrus nattereri; assembly: GCF_015220715.1. NCBI lineage: Eukaryota > Metazoa > Chordata > Actinopteri > Characiformes > Serrasalmidae > Pygocentrus > Pygocentrus nattereri. The sequence continues at coordinate 19,944,463 of NC_051239.1, forward strand.
AATCCAACCTGAAGTACATGTAAAGATCTCAAAATCCAAACTGAAGCATGTGTAAAGATATCAAAATCTAAACTGAAGCACATGTAAAGATCTCAAAATCCAAACTGAAGCACATGTAAAGATATCAAAATCTAAACTGAAGCATGTGTAAAGATATCAAAATCTAAACTGAAGCACGTGTAAAGATATCAAAATCAAAACTGAAGCACATGTAAAGATATCAAAATCTAAACTGAAGCATGTGTAAAGATATCAAAATCCAAACTGAAGCATGTGTAAAGATATCAAAATCCAAACTGAAGCACATGTAAAGATATCAAAATCTAAACTGAAGCACGTGTAAAGATATCAAAATCCAAACTGAAGCATGTGTAAAGATATCTAAATCCAAACTGAAGCATGTGTAAAGATATCTAAATCCAAACTGAAGCATGTGTAAAGATATCAAAATCTAAACTGAAGCATGTGTAAAGATATCAAAATCTAAACTGAAGTATGTGTAAAGATATCAAAATCTAAACTGAAGCATGTGTAAAGATATCAAAATCTAAACTGAAGCACGTGTAAAGATATCTAAATCTAAACTGAAGCACATGTAAAGATATCAAAATCCAAACTGAAGCATGTGTAAAGATATCAAAATCCAAACTGAAGCACGTGTAAAGATATCAAAATCCAAACTGAAGCACATGTAAAGATATCAAAATCCAAACGGAAGGACGTGTAAAGATATCAAAATCTAAACTGAAGCATGTGTAAAGATATCAAAATCCAAACTGAAGCATGTGTAAAGATATCAAAATCCAAACTGAAGCACATGTAAAGATATCAAAATCCAAACTGAAGCACATGTAAAGATATCAAAATCCAAACTGAAGCACATGTAAAGATATCAAAACCTAAACTGAAGCACATGTAAAGATATCAAAATCTAAACTGAAGCATGTGTAAAGATATCAAAATCTAAACTGAAGCATGTGTAAAGATATCAAAATCCAAACTGAATCATGTGTAAAGATATCTAAATCTAAACTGAAGCATGTGTAAAGATCTCAAAATCCAACCTGAAGCATGTGTAAAGATATCTAAATCCAAACTGAAGCACATGTAAAGATCTCAAAATCCAAACTGAAGCATGTGTAAAGATATCAAAATCCAAACTGAAGCACATGTAAAGATCTCAAAATCTAAACTGAACCATGTGTAAAGATCTCAAAATCCAACCTGAAGCACATGTAAAGATATCTAAATCTAAACTGAAGCATGTGTAAAAATATCTAAATCCAAACTGAAGCATGTGTAAAGATATCAAAATCCAAACTGAAGCATGTGTAAAGATATCAAAATCCAAACTGAAGCATGTGTAAAGATATCAAAATCTAACCTGAAGCACATGTAAAGATATCTAAATCCAAACTGAAGCACATGTAAAGATATCTAAGTCCAAACTGAAGGACATGTAAAGATGTTTCGAACTAGATAAAGTCAACTGTGATAAGAGAACAAGTGATAAGCTGGAACTTCCGAGGAGGACTTGAAGGCAGCATTACATTAATGTTAGCATGTTTGTATTTGTTAGCCTATGTTTTAGTCACTAAGTCAGGATTGGTTGATACCACAGGGATTCCCAGTGTTTATATGATGTATTTGCATTATGCTTGCTGGGTATTGTAGGGGGGGTGCAGTGGTGAATGAAAATGTAAAAATGATATATAATTATGTCAAACTAATGAGGCCAAGGGATAGAATGCCCACTACAGAATACAGAATAACATGACAAGCAACATATTACACTCTAGTTTGTTGTTCTCCGGCAGGGTGGACCGATGGTGCAATTTAGATCTCCTGCAGCAGATCAGCGGGGAAGAAGCCCAGTTTGCGGCCTGTACTGACCTTCAGATAGCCATTCACCTCCTCTCCTTTCTTCACCACAATCTGCACAAAACAGAAACATAAATCACTCTCTAATACTATGAGAAAAAATGTTTTCTTCTCTTTAGCTCATGTTTGGTACACAGTTGTTTCTCATTTTACTACAAGGATAGCAAAGCTATGGCCCAATTAGTAATATAGGATAACAAAGCACATGCAAATGGAAGTTGAGGCCACTAGGGGGCTCCAAATCAGCATATAATTCATCAGGAAAATATGTTGTAAAGGGTCATTTCCAGTTTTCTTACATTCCAGTTTTTTCCTTGAGATTCAATTATGAGTTTGTACTAAAAAAAACTAAAGTCATTCATTTTTACATGATCACTATCCAGCCTCCCTTAGCATTAATACGGACTGTTTCTGGCACTGCACCTTTAAAAACCGATATACTGTACATAAATGACCTTTGTTCTGATTGTCTGCTCCGCCTTGCATCTCATGCAAAAACCAAAAACTAGTCCAGGCTGAAACATTCCTTATAACTTCAGCATGAGCGGATGGGGCTAAACTTCTGTAGGCCACAAATATACAAATGTAGTCATTTTCATGACATCACAAAAGTAGTGAATTCAAAACAAGCTTTGTGGTTTAGTTTCCAAATATGGAATGAACTGGGGAATGTTTTGAAACTTTGTCTGTTTTTTTTGCATACTATATCAAATGTATTCATTTTAAAAAAGAGAGGAAAATTCATTCTGCCATGATCCAAAAAAAAAAAAAAGTGGAACAGGTTACTGTGATGATACGTGCCTCCGATTTGAATCACTTTACAGATGATGTACAGATTTACATGTGTGTCATTCAGTTACCTGAAATAAATGATGATGCAGTGCCCTGTGACCGGAAGGTTGCCGGTTCGATCCCCAGAGCCGACAGCACATGACTGAGGTGTCCTTGAGCAAGACACCTAACCCCCAACTGCTCCCCGGGCACCGTGGATAGGACTGCCCACTGCTCCGGGCAAGTGTGCTCACTGCCCCCTAGTGTGTGTGTATTCACTAGTGTGTGTGAGTGGTGTTTCACTTCACGGATGGGTTAAACGCGGAGGTGGAATTTCCCCGTTTGTGGGATTAATAAAGTATCGCTCAACTTAAATGTTATTCATGTGCGACAGATTGACACATTTCAATCATGTGAACTGACATCACTCTTTCTTTTCAGTGTAGATGATTTTTAAGGACTCCAGTTTCACAAAAAAAAATTATGAAAGTTGCATAAATGATTTGCATTGTTTTGAAATAAGTTGTGGGAAGCTAGGAGGGGGAAAATAGGAGGGGTCCAAACACCCCTTCTAATTAGTGATCCTTACCGCCTCTTTTGCAGTACCGATTTGAACAAGCCCTCATCCACCTGACCTCGTCATTTCCCCTTGGGCAATGCCCAAGCCATCTTAGGGGGCGAGGGTTCAAGGAAACAACAGTGTTGACTTTAGCAGCAGATTTGCCCAGAAATCACTGCGACATGATGCACTTCACTTTCCAAACCCAAACATAATGGCAGCCAAAGCTGTTCATAAGCTACAGAAATAAACTGCCTTAAAATGCTTAACATATCAACACCAAAACATTGGATTGGCTGGGCTTTAAGGTACAAACTCCTCCATCTGTTATAAATGACTGCTAATACAACTTCATCACTTTTCTCTCAATTACTCACACACATTATGTGCGTTATTCAACTTCTTAAAACATTTAACTTCTTTTGCATTATTATGGCCAGTCAGTTAGCTCACTGAGGCTAACCTGCCAAGGGCCAGTGTGTTCGTTTGAATAATCTGTAAATGGCCACTTGTGTTAGGTGTGACACACAGCCGAGAGGTGAGTCAAAGTGGGTGAATGCGAGGTAAAAAAAAAAGAAGAAGAAGAAGAAGAACTGAAATTTGGCTTTAGGATTTACAAACTACATCAAATTCTTTTCTCCAAAAAAGATTTTCCATGATTAGGGTCATTAGGGTGGAGACAGTAATTAATGAAGTGTGACTTTTCTATGCAAGTCTCACTTGTACAATCTCCATTTGAAAGCATTGGTCATCATGCCCACCGCCAAGCATCAGCTAGGGAGGTATGAGGCCCCAGGCATTGAGATGTGGGGCAGGGGAACTGTGTTCTCTGGAGTGATTGCGCTCACCTCTGAGATGAGCTTGAGTGGTGTTTGTGATCCAGAACTAATCCTCCAAGAGCAGTACCTGACCTCACTAATGCTCTCATAGTTGAATGCAATCAAATCACAGCAATAGGAAAGCCTTGCATGAAAAGTAGAGGCTACAGCAAAGGGGGGGACAAACTCCCTATTAATACAGTTCTATGCTAATGTTTGAACACTCCTGGTCAAATGACATGTTTTGTTGTTTTTTTTTTCAGGTGGAAAGAAGTTAACGACATTCTCTACAGGTCACAAACTTAAATATGGCATTTTCTATTTATTTGCTGAGTTTTGCACAGTCTGGGCAAAAGTAAAACACAAAAACGTGTGATTACTTATTAGGTTTCATTTTTCCATGATATGTTAAATTAAGTAAGTAAGTGATACTGTTTTGATCCCACAACCGGGGAAATTCCACCTCCGCATTTAACCCATCCGTGAAGTGAAACACCACATACACACTAGTGAACACACACACACTAGGGGGCAGTGAGCACACTTGCCCGGATGGGTGGGCAGCCCAATCCGCAGCGCCCGGGGAGCAGTTGGGGGTTAGGTGTCTTGCTCAAGGACACCTCAGTCATGGATCAGCCCTGGGGATCGAACCGCAACCTTCCGGTCACAGGGCCAGTTCCCTAACCTCCAGCCCACGACTGTCCCCCAAATATGGAGATGCAGGGGATTGAACCCTGGACCTCGTACATGCAAAGCATGCGCTCTACCACTGAGCTACATCCCCTCAATTAATCAAATAAACAGTAATTGTGCATTAATATTTGCAGAAGGGTGTTCGTTGTATAACTTATTCTCACTCAGAAAATCAACAAAACATGTCATTCCTTACTTTTAGATAAAACACCGACTGAGTAGGTGTCTATAAAAGTCAGAGCCAAGAATGATTGCATCAAGACTCAAGTTATAATTATATCAATGTTTAGAATGTTTCCAAACTTGAGATATATATAGTTTTACTACAAAGAGATCACTTCATTATAAATAAATCAATTCAGCTCTAACACACACACTCAGACACGCTTACATACCTGGTCTTTCTTTAGCGTGATCTGGCCCATCTCTCTGTTCCCCACGAATGATCGAGTGACCTTGTAGACTCTCTCTCCTGCACGCACTCTGATGATGTAAGTCATTGGCAGGTAACCTGTCTTCTCTCCAATCTTACCCTGTGTCACATACACATGAGTACTGTCACAATGTATCATGTTAATTACAGGGCATGTGGTCCTAAAAGCAGCAGCACACACACAGATATAAGATATTAGAGCAAGACTTTAGCATGGTCAAAATATCAGATAAAACTCACCCTCCACCATTCTTCATTAGAGTCATCAATAACTGTAATACGATCTCCAGGGCTGGAACACACATATCCATTGATATACATTTATGCTTATGTGTTTTTGTAGTCACTGCTCCAGACAGGATCAATAACTCAACTCTTAACATTATACACAGGCAGCTTCTTAGAACAATAACTGGAACCCTTGGTAAAGACGGCCATAAAAGAAAGGCATGTAAAATGAGACCAATGTAACCTTTAATTTAGTCAAAGACTTTAAACCCCTTTATCAGTATTGCTACTTTGAACAGAGCTGTCACTCGTCAACTCGTCATGGGGACGAAATGTTTCAGAATGGCAGAATCAAGCTTTTAAAACAAGGCCATTCTCATCAAGTATATTTGCTGTTATGTTGGCAAAGGAACATTGCACAAGTACTAATTGCAGGGGTTACAGTAATTGTGACACGGTTTTGCTCAAAAATGTCATTTAAATCAAAAATGTAATCCATTTTTTTCTCATATTTGCATTATGAGATTACATCAAGCTTTAAAAATCTTTAAATGCAGTTGTAAAGAAACCTAATGTGCACGTACTGGAAATCCAGGTCGTCCTTCTCTATTGCTCTGAAGCGGTACAAAGCCATGTAGTAGTGAGACTGACTGAAGGTCTGCTGCTGCTTCTTATTCTAAAACATAAAATAAATACACACTGTCAGCGTTTATTGTGCTTATATACATATTCTCCATCACATGCTTAGTAATGTGTCTTACTAACGTGCTCACGTTCGGGCACTCCCATTTTAGAGTACAAAAGTGTAACATATTTACATATTTGCGTTTATGTTTTAAAATAAAAAAAAAAATTTAATTAAAAAAAATAAAATCTGCATTTTTCTGAATTGTTTGTCTGTATATTTTCTCTCGCCTCCCAAATTGAAAAGAAATAAACAACCAAACAGTGATTTCAGTATTCCAATACTGGCACGTCAAGTGCTCGAGTGCACATCCCGACACATTCATGTGCAAAAGTCTTCTGCTTATTAAAACGCCACATGACAGTAGAATGAATACAAACCAGCATTAATGCAGTAAAAAGTCTTTTTCTCAGGTCCCTATAACTTTAGCTCTATACTGCATATATACTTGTATAACTGAACACAGCGTTCTCAGAATGTACGTGTACATCTTTTATATTACTTTTCTCATGTTTTTAGTATTTGATCTAAATTTGACATCTGCGCCAAGAGAAGAAAATTCCTTGTACATCTTGTGACCGGTGGATCTTTTCTTGTATATTTATCAATAGTATTTCTCTCTACAAGCTGATGAGACCTGGAATTCTGGCATCATGTACCTTGTCATCTGTAGCTGTCTTGTCTTTCTTATCTCCATCCGGCTTTCCTGTAACAATAACGCAGGAAAGCGTGGTCATGGTTCAGTCAGTGCACAGTATGGGCTTGGATCAGCTAACATGCTGGTTTCGAACACATAAAGCAATTTCCTCTTTTAAATGAATAACAGAAATAGTTTTGCTGGGCTTTCTGAGTTGCACATCACTAGAACATGCACAGAAAGCGAACGCTTTTTTTGTTCAACAGTAAAAAGCTCAAACCTTCCCTTTGAGGTGGGGCAGATGACACCCAGATCCAGGTTTGTAGCTAGTCATAATGTACGTTTTCAAAATGAATGAACTGTAAAAAATGGAGGCCTAAAATTAAAAATGCTCAGTGGACGAAAGTGAAACATCTTAGTGCTCAAAAAAGTAACAAACTACTTGCAACACATTCCAGTCTTGAAGGAACAGCCCAACAGCTTCCTTAGGCAAATATAACAGTTTGGACATCAGGTAGTTGAACTGCTTATATGCTTTTAAGGCTCAGCAGCAGAAATCAAAGGTCAAATTTCTTACTTTTACAGCACATTTCACAACGAAAAACCCACCAGAACCATTTATCCACAGAAATACGGTACAGGTGTGCTATGAAAGCACGTCCAACATCACGTCTGGACACTTTATCTCTGCAAAATTATTAAATCTGTCAACTAATTGATCTCACGAGTGTTTAGATTTTTCTTGGTCCGTAGCTGTAAAAACCTCTTATAGAATCCTAGTGTTTTTCATTGAGTGCACATTGAGTGAAGAAAAATAAAAAAAGGTTGATTTGTCAACGATGACGAAGGTTCACAGCCTCATCAGCATCATCATCTCGCCAGTAAGAAGACCTCAGTAACTGTGGAATTCACAGGACGCTGAACTGACAAGGAGAATCACTCCCAAACGTTTAACTATCAAGTTGCATAGTTGGAGGTAGAATTAATTCATCATATTATTTATCATAATATCATTTATCATATTATTAAGTCCCGGTTTGTACGGCGTCTCAGAGTGACGTAGATAAGCTGTGTAAACAAATTACTTAGTTAAAATAACACTGTAACTATTGCTCTTACCTTCCCCCCCTTCTTCATCCTCTTTTGGCTGCTGGGCCTCTTCCTCTTCCATCATCATCATCATCATCTTGTCCAAACATTAGATGTTGCAAATTTAAAGATTAAAATGCGATGTCCACGTGATAATAGTTCAAATTAAGTATGCGTTTGTGAATGTTGTGTATTATGTGAGGAGGCGATTTTCATATGTTTTTGTTTTTATTTTTTTAAAACATTGACAAAGCGATTTTTAACACGGAAGAAAGGATATTCATCCATTTCATTTATAAATAATTGCATGTTTTGTATATGTACAGCTTGTTCATTTGTATTTGTCTTTGTGTTTGTTCAGCTGTTCTATGTGTCCTGTAATACTCCACCATTGCCAATTTGTCCCCAGTTCACTACATATTTTATAGGTAAATATTTACAGACTGGAGCCTGACTGTCTTTGTCAAACCCCCTACCATGTCCATTAAAGGAAAGAGACACCGTGGGACCACCACTGAATACTGCTGCATTGAGAATAGTCCACCAAACAAAAATACCCCAGACAACAATGGTCTGGTCAGCACTGGTCACAGGATGGTACTTTTCCACTGATAGACATTTCTTGAATGACCAAATGACACATGCACCGTAATATGGATTAATATGTACTGTAATAGAATTTACTTACATTCTTTTTATCTTCTGATGCCTTCTTCCTCTCCTTATTGGCCATGATAACCCCAACACGCAGTGTATCAAAGACTGGGTCACTGCGATTTTGATGGCCTACAAACACACATATACACATTTGTGTTAGGAGAGCTTCTTTTGTAAAGTTGCTTCTAAAAGTATTGAGACTGCCAACATCTACCTGAGTACAATGAAAAGTACCCTATATAGTCCTATATACACTTTGTACTTTTTAATAAAGTACATTTCTTTTCCTTTATAAATCTAGCGACTATGTGACAGGGAAGAGAAAGGGTCACATCACCCCCCCTGCTGTTTACGTTCCAAAAAAGCCAAAATAAAAAAAAAAAAAACGTACAAAGTCTGTCACATAGAAAACGTCAGTAATGAGCCGGTGCCCCGCTGAGTCACAGGTTTTATAGTTATAGCTATTGTAGGATAGCTCACTTCCCCAAGGCACATTTGCTAGCTAAGTTAGCCAACAGGTAATAAATAAATAAATAAATAAATAAACAGCTTTTAAGTTTAATAAATAGCGATCATACTTGCTATTCTAAACAATTAAGTAAGAAGAAATGAGCCCAGATCCCGTTTAGTTCCTAAGTTCAGCTGGTCGCTCAGGCCAACAGCCACGAGTGGAAGTTCAGAAGTTCAGTGGCGAAGTGACCGTTTCTGCTTTGCCGCTCGTAATAACGCCTTGTTTTTCAGTGATTTGAAAACGAACGCAGATGACAAACCTGCCAGCACATGTTTGTCATGTGGGCTGGTACCATTATCTTTTCTCTGGCTCCACTAAGCCTGATGCCTCTGAACACATCAGGGCTGAACTGAGGCCTTTGTGTAGCTGGACGATGCTGCGCTTCGATTGGCTTTCAGACCTGGATCTTTTACAATGGACCAGACTTTCTTCTTGCAGCTTGGTTCGCATGCCAATACACACATGCTTTCTTTCTCCGCAATGGATATGAAAAAAGTAGCAAAGTAAAAAAAAAAAAATGTCATAATAGATGAGCTCAAGCAACTCACTGAAAACATTCAAACGTGGCAAGTAGTTGAGCACGACTGAAATGTTATTCAACACAATATTTGCCCAAATAAGCCCATTTAAATAAAGTAATTGGGGTGATGTAATGTATTTTAATTGTTTGCAACCACTTGCCACAATATGGTGTCGGCATAAAATATAAAGAACCAAACATTACATTTTAAATTCAAATGCTCTTCAACTGGACAAACAGCAAAGAGGAATGGCCACTCAGTAATACTACTGCAGCCGAAACAGCCGACATAGCAGGCAGGTCATTTCTGACCAGACATTGTCCATTCAGGTTGGCACAGACCCACATCCTACCACCCTACAGCCCAGATCAGAACGACACAAACGAAACATGGTTACATCTTCAACTGAACCGTAACAAGGTAAAATCTCTCCTACAGGCACGGCGTGTGCAGGACACTACAGTGCTTTCGCATGGTGTCGTACATTGTAGTGTGTGTACTGCGACTGATACTCACCAGGGTTATTTATCTCCTGATCATACAACGGGGAGCTGTATGCTCGTCTGAAACCTGGTGGCTGAAAAGGCAAGAGACTTTATCTTTATCATGTTAACAGATGACAAGCTTACATTATACCATTTTGTGTGCACAGTTTGACTCTTATGCTACAGTTTGAAGTTGAGAGTCTGACACACTGATGAATGATGCTGATCTCAGTCTGATATACGCACTATTTTGCCAAAGCATCTCTGGAACTCCACATATGACTGGCAGGCATGATGAATGTTGGTCTTGCAATTCTTGCAGCGCAGGGCAAACTTGTTATTGACTGTGAAACAGGGGAGAGGGAGGAGTTAGAGAACCAAAATTATAGAACCAAAATAAGTCATAGGCCATTTTTAAATGTTCATGGGGAAATAAACAGGGTTCTAGTTAAGGCAGCTCATAAATTTCTATAGCTCATTGGCTCATGTGTGTTTGAGTAGCTGGGTTTGTGTGTATGAGCAGTTAAAGTTAAAGATTGCAAATTTTTTGAGGTAGTTCAGATACCGATTGCTGAAAAGCAACCCAGAATACTGAGATTTAACTTCTACAGTGACAAGAAACATTTATCTGCTATCTGTTAGATGTTAGATAAAAGGAAACCAGGGCTTGCAATGTCTATATATATATATATACATATGTGTGTGTGTGTGTGTGTGTGTGTGTGTGTGTGTAATGGTGGTGATTGGAACCCTATGTCTGAAAAAGATATATATATATATAATCTTTTTCAGACATAGGGTTCCAATCACCACCACTATTAACAATTCTAACTCAGTGAATTTCCCATTTTTCTCAGTGAATGACATTGTACATCAAACCATTCTAAATGACCACAATGATTGAATTATGCACAAATATTGAAGAACTGGTGCAATTCCTGTTTAACTGCACAAGGCTATTGATTCAGCTCGGCCTTAGACTCGTATTGTGAGGATTTTGCACCATCTAATAATCTTTTTCACAGTACAATACAGTATTCAGAAAATGCTCAGTGTGCTATGAAATGACTATAGGACAGGTAGCTTTCTGTCATGACTCAGCAAATGACTGCGTAATAACCAGTATTACTATTTACTATTTCCATAGAACAGTAAGTATATAAAACTACAGTGAAAGGAATGCTAATAATTGACTTTAATTTTGTGATCAAGTATTTTACAATGTAGGTTTTACACATCTGGTAAAACTAGTGCACTTGATCTGTGATCACAGCTCTATGCCCTTTAATCATTT
>NC_051239.1:19960724-20060724 GCF_015220715.1 Pygocentrus nattereri
TTGAAAACATATCTGAAAGTATGGAGATGTTATATTTTTTTGCTATATTGTCCACCCCCAGTGATAAATCTGGCCCATATCTAATTAGCGCAAGCAATTACAGTACAGTTAACATTCACCAGCTTCCCTTCAAACTCCTTAAAGGCACGCATTTAAAATGCCTATTCTAATTTCATTGCACAACCAAAAATGAAATGAATCCGTGTTTATTTGTAAGGGAATTCGGGGAATTTGACTTTTCCCCCCTTTTATTTCTCTCTTTACAGAGGCTGTGCTGCTGATTTGTTGATATTAGAGTCTGATCGATACTAAATGTCCTCCTAAGAACAGTCTAGAGTTCTCGAGTAGCCATGATTCATGGGGGTTTAATCTCACAGACTCATTACACCTGCTTGTAATAGACACAAGCAAAGGCATAATTTGCTACGTGCAGAAAATAGGCCACCCACTGAGCTTCATGTATATTCAGTCTATGTTAAATACATAATTAAGCATATCTTTTTAACCCTTATCAAATCGTTTGACCGAACGCAGTTAAAATATCTGCTTTGTCATTAGTCTAGAGCTGCAGAATCACTATCTAACGCTATTGGAGCCCCAACGCTGAAACCGTGGTTTTGTTTTTCCCCACCCGTATTCAGACAAGCCCCGCCTCCTTGTGCTGGGATTGGCTAGTAGTCCACACGGCAGAATTCTAATGATTATAGACTACTAGCCAATCGTAGCGCAGGACACGACATCTCACCAATCCTCGGGCAGAAAGGGACATGGTATTAGCCAATAGTAGCGGAGGAGGTGAGTACACCCTGCCGCAGGAATGGCCTTTGAGTGTGAACTACAGGCCTTTCAAAATCTGGCCTACGCATAAAGTAACTCATGCTGTCTTATGTCGACAAGCACACATTTCACATTGGAAGTCACAGCATTACTGATGGAACATGTATGTAAAGCTCTATGATCTTAGGGTTTGACCGACCTTGCTATTCATATAATTCTAATTTCCTGCTCTTCAATAAAGCTCAATATAATCTTAGAAGAAAGTGATTGAAACACAAGACTGGAAAGGGCGTCCAGTTGGGCACATCCAGGTAAACTATGTACACCTGTGAACTCAGCTCAATTGCTAGTTTAAGCAGTGGACAAAGAGGCATGCAGTCTCCTCAGAAGTGACATACATGTTGACCAACTCCACCACTGAAGGCTCAGGTTTTGGCTGTAAGCCTCTAGCTTGCTGCTGCTTATCTTGTATCTTATAGCATCTCTAATTCTTTTTTAATGAACACGTACCCTCATACGCTCGGCCTACAGGAAGTCAGCAAACTTGGCCCTACGCCGCATCCCTAGCCGTACTGTACTCTAGCTGTTTGAACACTATATACTCTGGGAAGTCAGCAAACTTGGCCCTACGCCGCATCCCTAGCCGTACTGTACTCTAGCTGTTTGAACACTATATACTCTGGGAAGTCAGCAAACTTGGCCCTACGCCGCATCCCTAGCCGTACTGTACTCTAGCTGTTTGAACACTATATACTCTGTGGGAAGTCAGCAAACTTGGCCTTACGCCGCATCCCTAGCCGTACTGTACTCTAGCTGTTTGAACACTATATACTCTGTGGGAAGTCAGCAAACTTGGCCCTACGTCGCATCCCTAGCCGTACTGTACTCTAGCTGTTTGAACACTATATACCCTGTGGGAAGTCAGCAAACTTGGCCCTACGCCGCATCCCTAACCGTACTGTACTCTAGCTGTTTGAACACTATATACCCTGTGGGAAGTCAGCAAACTTGGCCCTATGCCGCATCCCTAGCCGTACTGTACTCTAGCTGTTTGAACACTATATACCCTGTGGGAAGTCAGCAAACTTGGCCCTACGTCGCATCCCTAGCCGTACTGTACTCTAGCTGTTTGAACACTATATACTCTGGGAAGTCAGCAAACTTGGCCCTACGCCGCATCCCTAGCCGTACTGTACTCTAGCTGTTTGAACACTATATACTCTGGGAAGTCAGCAAACTTGGCCCTACGCCGCATCCCTAGCCGTACTGTACTCTAGCTGTTTGAACACTATATACTCTGTGGGAAGTCAGCAAACTTGGCCTTACGCCGCATCCCTAGCCGTACTGTACTCTAGCTGTTTGAACACTATATACTCTGTGGGAAGTCAGCAAACTTGGCCCTACGTCGCATCCCTAGCCGTACTGTACTCTAGCTGTTTGAACACTATATACCCTGTGGGAAGTCAGCAAACTTGGCCCTACGCCGCATCCCTAACCGTACTGTACTCTAGCTGTTTGAACACTATATACCCTGTGGGAAGTCAGCAAACTTGGCCCTACGTCGCATCCCTAGCCGTACTGTACTCTAGCTGTTTGAACACTATATACCCTGTGGGAAGTCAGCAAACTTGGCCCTATGCCGCATCCCTAGCCGTACTGTACTCTAGCTGTTTGAACACTATATACCCTGTGGGAAGTCAGCAAACTTGGCCCTACGTCGCATCCCTAGCCGTACTGTACTCTAGCTGTTTGAACACTATATACCCTGTGGGAAGTCAGCAAACTTGGCCCTACGCCGCATCCCTAGCCGTACTGTACTCTAGCTGTTTGAACACTATATACTCTGGGAAGTCAGCAAACTTGGCCCTACGCCGCATCCCTAGCCGTACTGTACTCTAGCTGTTTGAACACTATATACTCTGGGAAGTCAGCAAACTTGGCCCTACGCCGCATCCCTAGCCGTACTGTACTCTAGCTGTTTGAACACTATATACTCTGGGAAGTCAGCAAACTTGGCCCTACACCGCATCCCTAGCCGTACTGTACTCTAGCTGTTTGAACACTATATACTCTGGGAAGTCAGCAAACTTGGCCCTACACCGCATCCCTAGCCGTACTGTACTCTAACTGTTTGAACACTATATACTCTGTGGGAAGTCAGCAAACTTGGCCTTACGCCGCATCCCTAACCGTACTGTACTCTAACTGTTTGAACACTATATACTCTGTGGGAAGTCAGCAAACTTGGCCCTACGTCGCATCCCTAGCCGTACTGTACTCTAGCTGTTTGAACACTATATACCCTGTGGGAAGTCAGCAAACTTGGCCCTACGCCGCATCCCTAGCCGTACTGTACTCTAACTGTTTGAACACTATATACCCTGTGGGAAGTCAGCAAACTTGGCCCTACGCCGCATCCCTAGCCGTACTGTACTCTAGCTGTTTGAACACTATATACCCTGTGGGAAGTCAGCAAACTTGGCCCTATGCCGCATCCCTAGCCGTACTGTACTCTAGCTGTTTGAACACTATATACCCTGTGGGAAGTCAGCAAACTTGGCCCTACGTCGCATCCCTAGCCGTACTGTACTCTAGCTGTTTGAACACTATATACCCTGTGGGAAGTCAGCAAACTTGGCCCTACGCCGCATCCCTAGCCGTACTGTACTCTAGCTGTTTGAACACTATATACTCTGGGAAGTCAGCAAACTTGGCCCTACGCCGCATCCCTAGCCGTACTGTACTCTAGCTGTTTGAACACTATATACTCTGGGAAGTCAGCAAACTTGGCCCTACGCCGCATCCCTAGCCGTACTGTACTCTAGCTGTTTGAACACTATATACTCTGGGAAGTCAGCAAACTTGGCCCTACACCGCATCCCTAGCCGTACTGTACTCTAGCTGTTTGAACACTATATACTCTGGGAAGTCAGCAAACTTGGCCCTACACCGCATCCCTAGCCGTACTGTACTCTAACTGTTTGAACACTATATACTCTGTGGGAAGTCAGCAAACTTGGCCTTACGCCGCATCCCTAACCGTACTGTACTCTAGCTGTTTGAACACTATATACTCTGTGGGAAGTCAGCAAACTTGGCCCTACGCCGCATCCCTAGCCGTACTGTACTCTAACTGTTTGAACACTATATACTCTGTGGGAAGTCAGCAAACTTGGCCTTATGCCGCATCCCTAACCGTACTGTACTCTAGCTGTTTGAACACTATATACCCTGTGGGAAGTCAGCAAACTTGGCCCTACGCCGCATCCCTAACCGTACTGTACTCTAGCTGTTTGAACACTATATACCCTGTGGGAAGTCAGCAAACTTGGCCCTACACCGCATCCCTAGCCGTACTGTACTCTAACTGTTTGAACACTATATACTCTGTGGGAAGTCAGCAAACTTGGCCTTACGCCGCATCCCTAGCCGTACTGTACTCTAGCTGTTTGAACACTATATACCCTGTGGGAAGTCAGCAAACTTGGCCCTACACCGCATCCCTAGCCGTACTGTACTCTAGCTGTTTGAACACTATATACTCTGGGAAGTCAGCAAACTTGGCCCTACGCCGCATCCCTAGCCGTACTGTACTCTAGCTGTTTGAACACTATATACTCTGTGGGAAGTCAGCAAACTTGGCCTTACGCCGCATCCCTAGCCGTACTGTACTCTAGCTGTTTGAACACTATATACTCTGTGGGAAGTCAGCAAACTTGGCCTTACGCCGCATCCCTAGCCGTACTGTACTCTAGCTGTTTGAACACTATATACCCTGTGGGAAGTCAGCAAACTTGGCCCTACGCCGCATCCCTAACCGTACTGTACTCTAGCTGTTTGAACACTATATACCCTGTGGGAAGTCAGCAAACTTGGCCCTATGCCGCATCCCTAGCCGTACTGTACTCTAGCTGTTTGAACACTATATACTCTGGGAAGTCAGCAAACTTGGCCTTACGCCGCATCCCTAACCGTACTGTACTCTAGCTGTTTGAACACTATATACTCTGGGAAGTCAGCAAACTTGGCCTTACGCCGCATCCCTAACCGTACTGTACTCTAGCTGTTTGAACATTATACACTCTTGCTGAAAAAGAGCATGACACCCCTGATATTATCATTCAGGCTATTTGCAGCTTAGGTTGGTGCTTCATTATTGGCACACAATGTGTTGCTGGCCCTGATAAAGCTGCTTATTCTCAGTGGATCTAACCTGCCTGGATGGATTTAGTTTCGGTGGCAGCATGAGCCTCTTCCCAGCTAGTCTTCTATATCAAAACAGATCAAGCTTTATTCGTCACTTATACAACTGTATAAAAACATGGGTTTATAATAAACCAAAGGGTTTGTAATGTGAAATGCATATGCATGCAAATGAGCAGGAGGTGATGCAGTTGAAAGGGCTTAATAAATCTAAATTCTTATAAATGTAGCAGTATGTATGGGTAAGTAGGGTGTGGGTGGGATAGTCCTAGTTGCTGTCCTGGTTTAGGGCTTGAATGGCCTACGGGAAGAATTTCTTCCAGTTCCTCTCTGTGCTGGAAGTGTTTCCCTCCCTTAGGATCTGCTGTTGCTTCTTCTGCAACAACACTTGATCAAATTTACTGCTTACTAGAAACCACTGCTGTGCAAAAAGGCAGCAAAGGTATGCTAAAGGTCCTCTACTGTATGTTTATATGTTTCGACTCTTAATGATCAGTATATTCCCATTATGCTGCTCTATATACTCATTACTCCTAGGATATTTTGCTTTCACTGCACATATCTCAGCTACACTTTGTCCATATTTGCACTAGTGGCAGTTTTGATAGACGCTAATCTAAATTTCATTGCCTATGATGATAAAAATCTGTCTGTCCGTCCAACGGCTAATCACAGTGCAGCTACAGAGGATCTGCCAGCCAATCCCGGCGAATGAGGTTGCATTTTTCTGAATACGGGTGGGAAAAGAAACAGTACAGAGGATGCGAGTACGGCTTTAACAGCAGCAGTGTAGACCACGCCCTGGCCTCCGAGTGGCTAAAGGCAGCACAGCATCCTTCGCCCTACACAAGAGCCGCTTCACCTTCGCCGAGACCCAAAGCAGGGAGAAAAACAACAGTCAGGCGAACAGCAACCTTTAAACCAAGGACCTGGTTTAAGCTCGTCCTCTTCGGCTCCACCACGTTCGCGCTATGTAAGCGTTCACGGCTGTTTCGCGGATGTTTTGAAGTGGTCCAGACATGTCGGAGGGCCGTTTTTCACCCGGCGTGTGTTGATTGTGTTTTTCAGCCCGGTTTTCCGCAGCCCCGCCGTGTCTTCACCATGACCGAGCCCGTCGCAGAATGCAACATCAAGGTGCTGTGTCGCTTTCGCCCTCTGAATCAAGCCGAGATCATCCGGGGGGATAAATTCCTCCCCACCTTTCAAGGGGACGACACAGTCATCGTCGGGGTACTGTACATACTTACTACTCATGCTCATATGTGAACGAGCTTGGACCTCTTTCATTGCCAGAGAATGGGCCTTTAGGAGGCAGGCTGGCTTATTGAAATGGCGATGGCTGAGCGATGATGCTCAGTCATTCTCAGGATGGGCGATATGACGTAATCACCCATCATTTATCTCGTTCTGCTGTAAGCGGTGCCGGAGTCCTTCGTTTTAGAGGCTTTGTATTACCCGTATTATCCCTTTCCCCCCTCAGTCTGCAGAGATGCTGATGTGAGGCACGTTAAAGCCCGTCTGTGTTGGGCCTTGTCCTTGGTTAGGTGATTCGGGTCTGTTGCGTTTGTGCTTTTTACTGGTCTGTGCTTTTAGGCTGGACCTCGAAATGCTAGAAAAGAAATCTGTTTATTTGGTCTATAGCCCCTCAACTAAGCATTTGTTGAGATGTACGCCGACTACACCCACTTTAGGTGGGGATCTATTGCTGTTATCGATATAGAAGCTTTGTCTCAAAAGACAAGACATTGTCTCAAACCTGCACATTCCAGCCGAGGTCAGGTTTGAATGGACCTGCAGTGAAACACAACAGACTAGTCATACCTCAGGCCTATATATAATGTCACAGACGCACAATGAAGACTGGTATCATTACAGTCAATACATCTGGTGTCAGTATGGCAGATATTGAGTTACAGAAGCAGTGTTTAGCATCCAGATCCTGCCTCTGTCCATTAGCAGCAGTCCCATGCTAATAGCAGGCTGGGGGTGGGTGCATATAATCTAGGAGGGCAGGAGAAGGGGGAGACTGATGCTGCGCAAAGGACTGAAGGAAATTCTGTGTTGTCTACCGGCTCCTTTCTGCACCGCATTAGCAGGCAGTGAAGGCTCTACTAGCCAGGCCTCCTGTCTGGATGGGATGGAATTAACTTTGGAATGAAAACCATTAAATGTCATCCTAAGTAATGGGCTTAGGTTTACGCGAAGCTCAAATGTTAAACCTTGTCTCGTTTGGACTCTCGAATTCTGCGTGATGCCTTTCTCCAACCTGCGGTGCTATTTAAAAACGCTGTGTTTGTATGTCTGACTCATTATTGACCGTTTCATCTTCTGCTATTTATGTTGCAAATAAGCCAGGCCTAAGCTCCTCCCACTTTGGTGAGTCTCAGGAGCTGCTCTTGGGGTTGTGGTGCTTTTGTGTACGTGACTACACTACCATTGTTTTTTTTTTTGTGTGTGTGTGTCTTCAGGGGAAGTCTTTCTCCTTTGATCGGGTGTTTCCCACCAACACCACCCAGGAGCAAGTCTACAACACCTGCGCCAAGCAGATAGTGAAAGGTCAGGGCCAAAGCCTTTGTATATATTTGTGTTTTTATCTCTGTCAGATCACTCTCAAAATGTGTTTGGGCAAGTTCAGATTTGTTTTTGTTTGCTTTGTATCCTCAAGCATCCTTATCTTGAGGATGACCTCAGCTATATAGCCAAGTGAGAAATGCCCTTATTAGCTATATTAGCTTATTTCTGAGCATTCATTAACCCCCACCTTCCCCTGCCTCGTGGCGCAAAACTTCCAACCCAATGATATAACCCAGCTTTTCCTTTGTCTTAGGGGTCAGTGGCCTTAATTCAACTTGAAGAGAGAAAAGTAATATTCCGCAATGTCCTCCCGCATTCTTTTCCCACTAGGTCTGGAGAGCCGTCTAGTGCTGTGCACAGGTGGAGCAGGGCAGGAGTTGATTTTGAAGTGTTTTTTTAGCTTTGAATTGATCAAACCGAGCTGATAAAATATTGTTTTGTTCATTGAACCTATTGGCTTGGTTTCATTTAAAGTATTTATTGGAGCTGAATAAAACCAGTTCAATTGCTTTTTGCTACATGTGTGATTTTAAGTTGAAACCATTCTACAGAGTATGTAAAGGCGTGGCTAGATGCAATATATAACTCGGACCATAATGTAAATGTAAATACATTTTATTGTGATTGCTTTTCATGATAAACAACATGATCCATGGTCACTAACAAAGTATGTATTTACCATGTACTTATCAACTGGGCTAGCTTGTAATAAAACTCATAACTGGACAGGCAGCATGTAAACGTAGTGGAATATCCAGAATATTGTGAATCTGAAACTTTGTGTCCTTCCTCTGGACAAGCTTGTGTGTTTTACTCTGTACTGGAGAGTAGATTTAATTTAAGTGTGCAGCCTCTAATTAAGAGTATCTGTTCTATCATGTACATTTTCTATTGTATCCAACTAAAATAGCTTCTCATCCAAAGGAAAGAAAAGTAATCATGTAGCACGTGAAAAAGAATGAAAGACCAGTCATTTTGTGTACTGTGTGCACTACATGTACACAGAGCAATGTATATGCATCACCAAGAAACTGACTCATTCGGTGAGATCAGTGATCAATGAGATTTGGGACTTAGCCTCATTTTATGGCTGATTGCAGCTCTGCCTCATGACTAAGGATGACCTTAATGACCTCTGTGTTAATGCCAATTCTTGAACTACTCAACTACCTGAAATGTACTAATGAAAGCAAAAGACTGGGAGGTTGTCTTCTATAGCTTACATTATAAATATCATATAAATAATAAATTATTAACAGGGGGTGATTATTGTCGTCAGCATTAGGATCACAATTAGGATTGGAGCCAGAGTAATGGTTAATTTTAGGCAATATGGTGAGGTTTATCTTGTAGTTTGAGTGATTAGTAGGTTTTGAATTAGGGAGAGGTTAAGCTAAATTGAATAGATATTTAGTTTTTTGGGGCATTTACAAGTCGTATATACATCATCAGCATGAGAATATAGGAGTAGATATAGAGTAAGGAGATGTGATTTTCTGTACTTTTGCTGTGTGTAGATGTGCTGGGAGGCTACAATGGCACCATCTTTGCTTATGGACAGACTTCCTCTGGAAAGACCCACACCATGGAGGTAAGAGATCACTACTTTTAGATGGACTACATTTAACAAGCCGTGTCATGGAAACTTCATTTTCCTTGCTTTTTTGACGTAGTGTGCAGTTTGACATTGTTAAACTTTCAAAACACACCAGTCACTGTCCACATATGTAGGCTAAACTGCAAAATCAGCCCCCTGTGAATTCATTGCTTTAGTGATGTCATGGACAATGACACACATATGACTCTGGCCCCACCCGTTTACAGTGTTGTAAGGAGGGTTTCAGCCTGGACTGCTTTTTGAATGAGGCACAATACGGAGCAGAATCGGAACAGAATACATTTACACATATGAGACGTAAAGGCCTAATAATAAAAACAGCTTGTTTAATTTTGGGAGATAAAGAGAGGTTGAAAAAAACGTCATGTAAATATGAATTATGGTACTTTTTTACCATTTATTAATTATTGGTACATAAAAATGCAAATGTCAGAGTTGGACCTTGGAGGAATCTAACAATGTCACCATACACCTGCAGGCTTTAAAAATGATTTTAAAACACTGTTATGTTATGTCCCGCCACCCTGAGGGTGAAGCGGCTTAGAAAATGTGTGTGTGTGTGTGTGTATTATGTTATGTCTGCAGGTTTCACCAACCCCATCTATCGCTGACTGAAAACATTCGGCTAGCTCAGACACACATTTTACGTTCAACTTGGAATTACATGACCGTATGGCCAGAAAATACATTACAATGTCCAGCTTGCGTTAAATTAAATTTCGTGTATTGCATTGTTGGCCTGATATGGCTCTTTATAGCGTGTCCCCGGCACGGTGGCGTGGTGGGTAGCGCTGTCGCCTCACAGCGAGGAGGGCCTGGGTTCGATTCCCCGACTGGGTGATCAGGGTCCTCTCTGTGTGGAGTTTGCATGTTCTCCCCGTGTCTGCGTGGGTTTCTTCCGGGTTCTCCGGTTTCCTCCCACAGTCCAAAGACATGCAGTCAGGTCGATTGGACATGCTAAATTACCACTAGGTGTGAGTGACTGTCTGTGTCAGACTGTCTGCCCTGCGATGGACTGGCGACCTGTCCAGGGTGTATCCTGCCTTCTGCCCAATGACCGCTGGGATAGGCTCCAGCACCCCCCGCCACCCTGACGGAGAAGCGGCTTAGAAAATGGATGGATGGATAGTGTGTCCCTCAGGAAGACATAGATGATGAAATACATTTTAAAAAATGTGTATATATATATATATATATATATATATATATATATATATATATGTGTGTGTGTGTGTGTGTGTGTATGTATATTTTAAGAGCATTTTGTGAAGTCAGGTACTTGATATAAGTGGATTTTAATAAGCTGCACTATAATTATTCTTCTAATTTGCTGTAATTAATTCACTCTGGCTTTTCTCTCCAGGGCAACCTGCATGACCCTCAGCAGATGGGAATCATTCCTCGCATTGCTGAAGATATTTTCAACCATATCTTCTCTATGGATGAAAATCTGGAGTTCCACATCAAGGTAAACATGCACATACATATGTGGACATATGTGCCCTCTCAGTCTGAAAGTAAGGTAACTTTTAAGGTAAGTAAGCTAGGACTGCTCAATATATCGATATCCTGACATAGACCTTTGCAAAACCAAAGAAATGATCCAGAAACCAGTCACCTGGCTGTTTTACTGTTGTGAATATTCTGACCAATCATAGATGTTCTTCAGCACTATTCAGATGAGATTTATATTTACATGGTGAGGTTGTGCCAACAGAACGTTTGTAATCGTTTTGACCAATTTACACAGGATAGGAAATCTCAATATAAACGAAAGAGATGGGAGCAGCTACTTGATTTACGGACGACCTGTTATCCCAGAAAAGTGTAGAAAAACCCTCCAAACATTTATCTGTTTTATCTGTTATCCAAACGTCTGTTTTGCTGCCTAGCATTGTCATTAGCTTGGGATTTCACAGCCAGCAGTCAAACATCACAGCATAAAATTGCACATTTCTGTAACTGTTTTATATTTTAATGTTCTGAGTTGTACACGTGAGGTATGTCCGTACACATTTGATTGATTTCAGCCACAGAGAACGCTTCTTTGAGTGCCTTCATACTTACAAAACTTATTTTCAACAAAAAATGATCATTTCCAGCGCTGGTTTTATAGAAAGTGAAAGGCGCTATAATATTAACTGTCACAGTAATATTAATATTAACAATCGCGGTTATGTAAAGTGTAACAACAACATGGTTTTGTCAATTGTGTCGCTTTAGCCAGAACATTGAACTCCAGCTTTAATCCCCACTCGAAGCATTTGGTTTCTATTGCTAGACTGATAATTATCTATATCTAGGAATACTTGTTTGGGTCGGCTTTTGAAGTGAACTGCGACTTCTGCCTTCCGTATCCTTAACCCCTTAATTAGCATGCATAATCATTAACCAGTAGCCACCAGTAATATGTCTTATGATCATAGTATTTTTATTTATATTTCTTTTTATAAATATAAATAAGCCTGTTATAACACCTCTTTGCCTTTATTAGGTTTCTTACTTTGAAATCTACATGGAGAAGATTCGGGATCTTCTGGATGGTTTGTTTTCTTTTGCTCTTTATGAAACGCTTTGTCTTACTCCTTAAACCTTCCAGTGGTTTTCTCTGTTCTTCTGTTACTTTTCTTACATTCTCTTTTTTTCTTGCTCCAGTTACCAAGACCAACCTTTCCGTGCACGAGGACAAGAATCGTGTCCCCTTTGTTAAGGTGAGCCGCGTCACGCTCGCACAGGACTTACTGTATGCTGAGATGTACTAGGGACACTTTTCAACTTTTCTCCAGGCAAATTCTTGAAAATAAAGGCCCTGTGCAGTGGAAAGTGAAGTGTCGTGTGATGTAAACAAAGCATACCATTCACTTCCCAGTCTATACAGTCCATATATTGAAAGTAAACTGTAAAAGTAGTTTGCTTTGGATTAATTGTTCTTGTTATTTTACGAAGACCAACACATTTACATATATCTGCCTTTTCATGTTACGGCAGCTAGGCTTCGCCCATTCGCACTAAAGTTGCAAGGGGTGTTTTAACCTGGATGGCTTTTTGAATGAAGCACAGTACAGGGCAGCCAATCATAATACTGCTCGTTTACATGTGTCAGTCTTGTAAGGCGCAGTACCAAAAACAATAAATTCAAAGTGATAAGAAGAAGCAGGAAAATGTTCCTGTGGAAATTAATTTGAGTGTTTTTGGTGCAAATAAATACAAGAAAACTGTAGGATATGAATGTTTTCTTTCAAGTGCCACCTTTTTCAGCAAAGTGAGCATCTGAGCATTTGCTGTTTTTCTCTTCCAGGGTTGTACCGAGCGCTTTGTCTCCAGTCCAGAGGAGGTGATGGATGTTATTGATGAAGGAAAATCCAACCGCCATGTTGCTGTGACCAGTGAGTTTGATGAGTCGATTAAGTCAAAGCATATGAATTAAATGAGCGTTGCTGTGAGTAGCCTCTGTAAAAGATTCATTGCTCATTCATTCATTGTTAGTGTAAATGTATGAGATAATAAGGACTGGGTTTTGGGGTGTGCAGTATAGGAGCACCAATGTTAACTCTGTCAACCTGAATATCTCACCAGCAATCCATTCAGGGACCTTGGTAATGTGGAACTTGTTTAACCTCCTAAAAGCCCCCATATAATCCCTTAAAATGACATACTAAGGCTTATTATCCAGTAACTACCCGGAGTTAAGTTTAAACTGGTTAAGCTGTTTTTAGATTATAGATGTGTGTCATAAAACTTTGCATCTCTAGTCACACAAAATCAGAGCTCTCCGTGTTTTCTAATGTTTTATTACTGTATAAAACGAACACAAGCGTCCCTTTACTCTTGGATGCTCTCCGATTTTTTCTGAGTGAACGTGCTTACATTTTGCTTTGTTTGCAAGCTTTGTTTAGCCATGTTATTCACATGTCCAGTAATAAGGTAAGATAACGATCAACTTGAACTCACTGAAACAAGAATAGCACCTTTCACACCTGTCACAGTAGATTTAGTACATTTATGACAATTCCTGGTTTCTGTTTTAGTTTGTCACATGTAACCATACAGATATAATTTATTCAGGCATAATTTATGCAGTCATAAAGCTTACGCCGGTCATCAGGTTTATTAACAAAGACTGTACCTTAGTGTCACCTAAGTACGTAGACACCCCTCCTAATTATTGAGTTTAGGTATTTCAGCCATGCCCATTGCCAACAGGTGTATAAAATCAAGCACATAGCCATGCAATCTCCATAGACAAACATTGGCATTAGGATGGGTCATATTGAGGAACGTTAGTTCATGAAATGGGTCTCCATGGTCAAACAGCTGTACACAAGCTTCAGTTCACACAAGGCTAAGTGCTGGAGTGGTGTAAAGCAAACTGCCAGTGGACTCTTGAGCAGTGGAAATGTGTTCTCTGAAACGTTGAGTCGCGTTTCACTGTCTGGCAGTCTGATGGGCAAACCTGAGTTTGGTCAAGGCCAGGAGAAAGCTGGAGTGGAGGAAATCCAATGGCCCACACAGAGGCCTGACCTCAAGCCCACCGAACATCCTTGGGATGAATCGGAATGTCAATCGCAGGCCAAGGCTTTTTGTCCAATATCAGTGCCTGACCAAATACTTTTTTGACTGAAAGGGCATCAGTTTCCCAAGACACACTCCAACATCGTGTAGAAAGCCTTCCAGGAAGAGTGGAGGCTGTTATAGCTGAAGAAAAAGGGGGAGGGGGACAAGTACATAATTAATGCACTTATTTTTGAAATAGGATGCCCAGATACCTCATACAGGTTTGATTTCCATGCGTCCGCAAACTTTGAGCCATAGAGTGTATAAATAGTTTTATAACCATGTTATAGCGTAAAACGACATTTAGAATAACAACTTTGGTACATTGTTAGAGTTCAGGCACAGCTAATCGCTGAGTAGTATGATTTCATTTCGGACATACTCTGTTCTATCTCGTTATCTCTTTCAGACATGAATGAGCATAGCTCTCGCAGCCACAGCATCTTTCTGATAAACATCAAGCAGGAAAATGTGGAAACAGAACAGAAACTGAGTGGAAAACTCTACCTGGTGGACCTGGCTGGCAGTGAGAAGGTATGTGTGTTTGTGTATGCATCTGCGCGTTTGTTAACAAACATTACACACCGGTGACAAAATGACCGTAAGCCTGCATGATGGAGTTCAAAACATGCAATAGGTCCCAGTAAGCAGTGGAATATTATTCTCAGCAAACAGGTAATTGTTTGCCTAGAAAATGGCATCCTGTTCTGCATTCAGCAGAGATGGGGGCAACATCTGCTGCATAACACCGCAGTGCTGCTTTGACGAGTTGCCCGTGTCTGGGTCGGATGCTGAGTAGATTTTGAGCTGGGTGACAAGAATATCAGTTCATCTTTGATTTGGTTTTAAATGGAGCCACCCAAAGTGACCCAACTCATGAAGATTGTGTCCTCTCACAGAGACGAGGCTCCTCTTGCCTCTTCCTTTGCAGCTACGCTGGCCAGTCCATGTGCCAGCTCACATACAAAGAAATGGTCAGACTGGTCAGTTCTGCACAGTAAGGGAGCTTTCATGCAGCGTGTGAGAACTGATGACAACTCTGAAGAGTAATTAGCACAAATGGGAAAAAAAGGCTTGTGTTTCCGATTTTAGAAGATAGAGATGTTAAGCTGCCAGCTCCTGGTTATTTTATAAGAAGGCAGTAGTAGTGGGCAGTATGGATGATTTATTGCGCAAAATAGTAAAGAAAAACCGAATAACACAGAAATGAACCTGCTTTCTGACCCTAGCTCCGCACGCCCTGCAAAGTGGTGCTAAATGTTTCACGTCTTCATCTGTGAAAGGCTGAAGTTTGAAATTTCGTTCTACCTTAAATGGAGCAGCAGTTACACTTTGGGAGCTGTGCAGGTGCTTGAATGTAACTGCACCATTTAAATGAAATGAACCTTTATTGTCATTACACATTGTACTTGTACATTTGCGCAACGAAATTGGTTTACAGCCCCCCCTTCCCTCCCCTCTTGGTGCAATAGAAATAGAAAGTTAAAATAGAAGTTGAAGAGTTTTCTCATGCCTGCAGATAAACCGATATGCCTCCCACTACTAATTGACAGATTTTACTTTCTTTTTAATTAATTAATTTCTACTAACTAGCCTAGTTAGTTAGCTAGTTTTACATTATATTCAGATCTGTGTTATAATGAAATGAAATCTGTTTAAACACTAGTTAAGCTCATTTTCATGAACCTATTTAGTCACTAAGCATATTTGATCTCTGTGTCTTCGGATTTAGAAATGTATGGAAAACGTTTCAGCAGTGTCCGGTGGATATTCTGATGTCTTCTCCTATGAAAGAAGTTGTTTGGAGGAGGTTGTGTGTTCAATGATGAGTATTCAGTGCCTCTCCGCTTATCACGTAATAGAAGAATAGGTTTAGTCAATAGTAAGAGTTTTAGAGTGCAGTCAATTTCCAAATCGCATGTTCAAACAGGTCAAATTGGATTCATTGTTAAAGTGTTACACTTGCTCTGTATTTCCACAGACAGTGTGTTGATATGGAGTTTATTTCTAATATGGTCAGCATGTATGAGGTGAAAGAGATAAACCATGTGTTAGCAATTTATCTTTCTTAAGCTTTTCCTTGACTTATCTATTAGGTCAGTAAGACTGGTGCAGCTGGTGCTGTGCTGGATGAGGCTAAAAACATCAACAAGTCTCTGTCGGCCCTGGGCAACGTCATCTCTGCTCTCGCTGAAGGAACGGTGAGTACGCATACAGACGCACAGACATATCCACATATGTCATGGGGCAGTCGTGGGCTGGAGGTTAGGGATCTGGCCCTGTGACCGGAAGGTCGCCGGTTCGATCCCCAGGGCTGACAGTCCTGAGGTGACTGAGGTGTCCTTGAGCAAGACACCTAACCCCCAACTGCTCCCCGGGCGCTGTGGATAGGGCTGCCCACCGCTCCGGGCAAGTGTGCTCACTGCCCCCTAGTGTGTGTGTTCACTAGTGTGTATGTGGTGTTTCACTTCACGGATGGGTTACATGCTTTGGGTTGTGGGATCAAAAAAGTATCACTTACATAAGCAAATGCTAATAGAATCAGCCTGTAAAGTAATACAATAATATACAGGAGGCCCTGTGTTGATGCGATTTTGCTACAGTCAAGAGGTGCAAGATTTTGTAGTGAGTGGGAGTGGGCAGTATACATGTGCTAGTAATAGGGGTCTTCCTATACTTACAAGGTCAAAATGCATAAAGACGGTCTATACTTATAGCAACAGAAGAAAGGTAACCAATATGGGACATCAGAGAGAACTAGAAACACAAATAATGGCTTAGAAAAGCCCATATAAACGGCAAGGCTTCGCCAGCAAAGCCAGCTACCTTAACAACATATTAACACGCACACTACTCGGTTTGTGTAAAGTTACATAAGCTCAGCTTTCACTGCCATAAATGAAGTGTACAGACTCTTCTTCATCTGAAACTGTTTTACAGCAATGGAACAAGTGTGATTTGAGTGCGATTGATGAGTTTACATACAATTTGCATGTGACACCCCTGCTTAGCATCATTTACAAAATCATCGATCACAGTCAAAGAGGGATTCTACCAGTTTTGCAAAATGTCTGCATAATCCAGTCACTGAGATGTAAACAAAGTCATTCAGAGTGGCTTAATCCAAAATAGTTCATTTTCTGAAAATGGTTAAAGATTTCTCTACAGTGGTGGGACAATAACTAGAGGTCCTGATGTGCACAATCTAAAACCAGCAGTGAAACTGCACATCTTCTTGTCTTCTGAGTTTCAATATGTAGTGTCAATGATGGTAAAATCTAAAAAAAAAAAGAGATTTTCTTTGGAGATTATTTGCCTCTGCATGTACCTCTCCACCACGGATGTATTTTTAGAAATATCTTTTAGGCACTAAAAGATTTTAGACTCTAAAATGGAGCATTTCACCCTGAATGACTTTGTTTAATCTTCGTAAGTTAATTATGCAGAAATGTAATAAAATAATAATCAGAATTCCCCGTTAAGCAAAGGTCTTTAACTGGAACGTCTTATCACATGGTTGCAGGTTAGTACAAGGATCACATATCGTTTGAAATATTGTTATTTTACTGTTATCACTGATACTGCTGGTATTGCAGCACCCCAACCTCTTGCATCCCTGATCATAACTGTCCTATAATTAATATTTTTTGTTGTGTAAGCAGAAGACCCATGTGCCATATCGTGACAGCAAGATGACCCGAATCCTGCAGGATTCTCTGGGAGGAAACTGCAGAACCACCATGTTCATCTGTTGCTCTCCCTCTGGCTTTAATGAAGCTGAGACCAGATCTACTCTTATGTTTGGACAACGGTAACACAGATGTACACATAAGATGTATACACACACAGTCGGAATAACAAGCAGATTTGTTTAACCCCTCTCTCTCTCTCTCTCTCTCTCTCTCTCTCTCTCCCTCTCTCTCTTGCTCCCCCTCAGCGCTAAGACAATCAAGAACACAGCTTCTATCAACCTGGAACTGACAGCAGAGCAATGGAAGAGGAAGTATGAGAAGGAGAAGGAAAAGAACAAGACTCTGAGAGAGACTATTCAGAGGCTGGAGGCTGAGCTGAAACGCTGGCGCAATGGTGAGATGCCCACACACAACAAGAGATGTGCATACGTCTATGATTATATATTATATATATTATTAGTGTATAGGTAAAGGTACAGATCTGTCCATTAAAACTCATTAAAAGAGTTTGAAGTCTAAAGTTCTTGTTATTTAAATTTACATTTCATTCCATTGGAGTTATTCATTAAATTAATAAATGTTACATTAGGTAAACAAACATGGTTAATAACTATTTGTCATATAATGAATTACATTTACAACAGAAACGTTACATGAATTAGCCATTCGGTAGTCCTTCATCAGGACCACTGTTGGCTGGATGTTTTTGGCTGGTGGATTGTTTTTACCCCAGCGGTGACACTAAGTTATGTAAAAGCCCAGCAACAGTGCTGTTCTTGATACACTTATATCAGCACCACACACACTACCATGTCACTACCATCCCTGCTAAAAAAAAAACCCCAAAAAACATAAAAGGGGGATTCAACAATTTTTCAAAAATTCTTCATAATTAGATAAATAATTAAGATTAAACAGTCATTCGGTGGCTTTATGTGAAACGTACCAGGTCAGAGTTGTTCACAGAACCTGACAAATAAAAACACCCAGATAAAAAGTTTTTTTTTCTGATTTTCCGCTTTTACCTTCTTTACCATTGCATTTAATACCGAGTCGACACGTGTAGCATTGCTGGTGGTTTTGCATAGTAAATAAAATGTCTGTATTTATGTTATAGACATAGTGATCCCCGGTTCTTGTTTCCACTACTGTAAAGAAATCAAGAGTTGATCATTTTTCTGCAGTGAGCCATTTTACATCAAAACAATCCGAATGACTTGTTTTACATCTCAACCACCGAATTATACAGAGCTTTTGAAAAATCAGTGGTGGTCTTGTAATGTGCTTTGGCTTTTTGATAGGTTGATGTCCCAATGTAGAGAATCCTAACAGTTTACAGGTGAACTGTGACGGATTCTAGACACGTGTATTGGTTTTCTAAACGGACCTAACTATCCATCCATCCATCCATCCATTTTATAAGCCGCTTCTCCGTCTGGGTCGCGGGGGGGTGCTGGAGCCTATCCCAGCAGTCTTCGGGCGGAAGGCAGGATACACCCTGGACAGGTCGCCACGGACCCAACTACTGGTCTCTAATTAAGACGATTTACATTCAAACGCCTCAAATTTGAATCCCAATGATTCTAATGGTCTTTTCTCAGCAGAGGTGTCAAGGTAACTGCTGTGCTGAGAACGATCCACCTCTCATACAATATCTGGTCAGTGGTGGTCGTGTCGTGGTCCTTTGATGAATGGGGTAGAGGGAAGCTGGTAAACTGTGAATGAACTGATGGGCTACAGTCAGTAGTCTAAAACCTCTAAATGATAGGTGTTTCTGAGACAGTGGTCAAAGAGGTTTGAGTTTCATGTGGTGTTTTTATTTTTTTGTGCACTAATTAATTTTTTGAATCTACACTTTGGTGTTGAAAATTTTCAGAATCATGACGTTATTTCTTTCCTCAGAACAAGACTGCACAGACCAGAATGCCTTTTTCATACAGTTCTAGGCAATAATACTTACAAACGCAACTGTGGTGCTGTTTAAAAGAATTTTGAAAGAGTGATGAATGAAAAGCAGCAAATGGAAAAAACATCTCATTTCCCTTTTCTTATCAGGAGAGGAAGTGCCGGAGACGGAGCAGGCCTGCGCTGATGTGACGAAACTGGAGAGCAGTGATGAGCCGTCTCTGGATAACGAGAAAGAGATGGAGAGGCAGAAGGAGAGAGAAAGAGAGAGGGACTCTGATTCCTCCTCCATTGTTGTGCGCATCTCTGAAGAGGAGCGGCAGAAATATGAGGAGGAGATTCGCAAGCTTTACCGCCAGCTGGATGACAAGGTTATTTCTCATACACACGCACGCACACACACACATGCGCATAATCATCATGGTCCAGAAATG
The DNA here is from genome assembly GCF_015220715.1 of Pygocentrus nattereri. NCBI lineage: Eukaryota > Metazoa > Chordata > Actinopteri > Characiformes > Serrasalmidae > Pygocentrus > Pygocentrus nattereri. The sequence continues at coordinate 19,980,482 of NC_051239.1, forward strand.
AAACTCAGCTTAATATTTAAATCAGCTTTGTGTTTAGCTGCTTGATTTGACTTACTAAGCCGCTGTCCTATTGTGCGTTCATGTGTGTGTGTTTAGGATGATGAAATCAATCTGCAGTGTCAGCTGTTTGAGAAGCTGAAGCAGCAAATGCTGGCTCAGGATGAGGTAAGGCTTTAGATTCATACATTTTGTGGAAGCAACAGTACTTATGCACTTAGGTAATGTAATATTATCCATACTTCAGCTCCTTATTTCTTAACTTTCCTATTAGATTCATAGTAGCTGCTGAATGATACATAGTAAAATGAATAACTTTGTAGTATGTATCCAAAAATCCCCATTGACAATCTGGTGTTTTTGTTTAAGCCTGGAAATACACAGAAAGCATGTTTCAAATATTTAAGATTCTGCACTATTTCTCTCACAATTCAGATTTCATTTGTCTGATTGGAAAGCGATAACGTTCGGCTTTAACAGGTGCGCACACCAGTGGTAGTTTTAGCAGGACATTTACATCTGAGAGAAAGGAGCAGCGGCTGCAGGCATGTTAGAGCATGAACTGTAACACATTCATTCCACTGTAAAACGGTTACGTCACATCAATAGCTTAATAAAACAAAGACTGTCAGTCGGGAGTACCACTATGCACATAGAAAACTGAAGTGATTTATATGCACACATAAAAAAATGAAGTGATCCGCAGCAACTGATCAGTGAGGTCGATCAAACTTAAACGTACAACACAATTGTCAATTTGAAAAGGTAAGCCGAAAAACAACACACATCAGTCCAGTGTTACATTGGGCACTGCAGCCTTAAATAGCTCGTCTCATACCGCTGCCCAATTTAGATATCACAGTAATGATGAAACAAAATACTGTGCAGCCATAATACACATGAACACGTTGATATTCATGTACTGCATATGTATTTGTATGTGTGTGTGTTGTAGCTGCTGGCGTCTACACGTGGTGACAGTGACAAGGTGCAGACGGAGCTGGGTCGGCTGCAGTCAGAGAGTGAGAGTGCAAAAGCTGAGGTCAGGGAGGTGCTGCAGGCTCTGGAGGAACTGGCTGTCAACTATGACCAGAAGAGCCAGGAGGTGGAGGAGAAGAGCCTGCACAACAAGCAGCTTGCTGAGCAGCTCAGCCAAAAGATGGTGTGGAGACACACACACTGACACCTTAGCAAATAGTTGAAAACCATTTATATGAGGAGTAAGTGTGTTTTTGCCAATAGAAACACTGTATAACAGTAGAATGCGTGCAGTCGATGCAGCAAAAAGTACAAGACTTTCTTCATCAAATCATCAAATCAAATTTATTTGTAGCGCTTTTTACAAAGGATCTTGTCACAAAGTATCTTTACAGAATTTCGGAAAAGACAAAGTTTCAACAGGACTGTAAGAATGTACAGAAACCCCCTGGTGGGCAAGCCAGGTGCAACAGTGGCAAGGAAAAACTCCCTCAGAACTGAGGAAGAAACCTTGGGAGGAACCAGGCTCACCAGGGGGGACCCATCCTCCTCTGGTCAAACTACCTACAAGTGATTATACTACTAATATTAACAGCAGTAATATTGGTATTAGGAATAACTAGGAGTCTATGAGAACATCAGTGTAGGGTGGGCAGCTCGTCCAAGGCAGGTGGTGGTAGCTGGGGCATGGGCAGCTGGTCTGAAGTGGGTAGCAGGAGGGCTCAGCAGTCAGTCGTCCTTCAGTGTCCAGCCGGACATTCTTGTTCATTTCTTGTTTTCAGAAAAGCAGTTGTTATGAAGAACACAGGTTTGGTTCCAGATGCCTTCTTGATTTCATCAGCCACCACATGGATTTACTAAATTCCATCACTAAAATGCTGGACTGATGCAGTAAATTAGCAACTTTCTGATAACTAGAGCTAACACTGGGCTTCCTCAAGCAGAGGGAATAAATGGTTAGGGAATTGTTAAACAAAAACATGACATGTAAAGTCAGTACTTTTTGTATTGATCTTATTAATGAGCTAAAACAAAAATAAATCTTCCTGGCCAGATAAATATATTTTGAGTTTTTTCAGGTGTCCTATAACTTTGCACCTTAAAGTAAGTGAGACTACACAGTAAAAGTCTACACAGCATACACGGTTAGTGAATTATAGATGTCACATTGAACAACCTAGTTCTATAAAGTGCTTTAGGACGTGATAAGATATGCTGAAATTCAGCGTCATCTACGACTTATTAAACATCCATATCATTTTGTATCGCAAATAATCACAGTATCAAATAGTCTGACAGTACACCATAGCTAATTTGCTCTATCATCTGAATAGTTCTACTGGAGCCTATTTTTATAGCAGCAATTTTAGCAGTGATGTGATTTTTATGTTGTAAACCTTTTATAAATTGGAAGGGCTCTTGAAGTCTGTGCTGTATCATGAATATACTGACAACATCAGTGGCCTCATTTACTTTAGAGCTTATTCATTTGTTGGATATGTAAGAGATGAGTAAGAGGGTTAGAGTTTTCTCCTCCTGCTCAGCTTTTCATTATTCTGTACCCTCTTTAGGCCAGTCTAATGGAACTGGAGGCTGAGCTGGCTCAGATGCAAGAAGTGAGCTCTCAGCAGAGGAAGCGCATCGCCGATGTGCTAAATGGACTCATGCGTGACCTGAGCGAGTTCAGCAACATTGTGGGCAACGGAGAAATCAAACTGGTAAAAAGTGTCTATCCATTGGAAAATAAACATATTACTATGTTCTCAGTACATTCCAAAACAAAAATACAATATAGAGTAATAGATCTTCATTGTAATTACTTTTTAAATTGTTTTCATTTTGATATTGACCAGTCAAAATTCTGTGTTAACCAATAACCATAACTGTGAGGCATTTACTAAGCATTGCTGTAACGTGGAGCGAGGAGTCGGACGCACGTGCTGAGATAAGCGAGATTTAGTAAGGGCAAATCCAAAATCAGGGTCGAAACAGTCCAGGGTCATAGAGCCAACACGGATAGATCAGGGGGCAGACATGACATAAACCAGACTACAACAGAACAAGCAGAACAGAACAAACACCACAGTAGATAACACCAACAGAGACCAATACAAAGACCAAGACTAATGAATACACAGGGCTTAAATACAAGAGGGCTAACGAGGGTTCACAATACACAGGTGGAAACACAGGTGAGAATAATCAGGGAAGGAGTCACCAAAACAAGGGGCCGGACTAGGAAACCACAACAAATGCACATGGAAGATCAAAACCCAACACGAACACATGGACAGGACTGGGAGGGGCCAAGCGTGACAAGTGCTCCCTCCTGAGCCACCAGCACACTCTCAAACATCCAATTACAGGTTCTAAAACCCCAACTTCAGTTTACAGAGCTAAATCTAGGCTGACGCATATGCGGAGATAAGCGACTTATATTTCAGGCAAATCCAGGGTCATGGTCAAAAAGGTCCAGGTTCAAACAGCCGATACGGAGAGCAGGTGGGACAGACATGACAAAATGAACACAAAACCTCAAACGAGAATCAAACACCATGAGAATACAATACAATACATCCAACACATCAAACACGATCAAACATATCTATCGAACAGTACATACAACATCCCAAACAACAAAGACCAGCGAAACCTAAGGGCAAACAGGGTTTAAATAATCACAGGGATGATGAGAGACAGGTGGGAAACAGGTGAAATGAATCAGGGGTGGAGTCAAGAAAACAAGGGGGCAGGACTGCACCAAAACAATGTCAAAAGGTAAACGGTTCATTCATTATATCACAGTTAATAGAAGTAGCATGACTAATTCATCGAAAAAACAAGCTTCAACATCTTGTTTATTTCTTGCTGAGAGTCACCCTTTAAACCCTTTAAGTTTTTCATGTCATGTGTGTTCATATCAATATTGCATATCCGGCTTGATGTTTAGGTGTTAAATGCAAAATCCCCATCATACTGATGAAGATTTGCTGATAACTGTAGATAATTCCCTTCCGACCTCAGAAGGAATGTCTTTCACCAAGTTTTAATTGAGGTTTTGTGTTTTGATAATCTTTCAACATGCTCACAAACATCAGAGGTGTAAACTTACATAGTGTGGCTTTAAGGATTGGAAGTGTATGAACACAGCTTGTTCCAAGCACCAAAGTAGCAAAGGGCACACCATATTAGGTTCAAAGTAATTATAGGGGTTTTATGTGAGTTTTATTGTTTATTCGTACTGCAGTGTTAGGCCAATGCCTCAGTTATGGCATTTTTGGAGCATGTATACTCACGTCTACAGAAGTAAAACTCAAGATTTGGCCCACCCATGAATTTGTCCTGCCTATCAAAGGCAGCGGTCCTGGCACCACTACTGGATAGGAACTTTATTATTTTGCTGTTTGTATGATCGTGTTCATAAGCGTATTTAACAAGCAGTCTGTAGAACACGAAAGAGCTCCATCGTATAGTTAGTGTGCTGCTCAAGCGTCGCATTAAATTCTTCACCCTCCTCTGTCTGTGCAGCCTGTGGAGATCAGCGGAGCTATAGAGGAGGAGTTCACTGTGGCCAGGCTGTACATCAGCAAGATTAAATCAGAGGTGAAGTCGATGGTGAAGCGGTGCAAGCAGCTGGAGACCATGCAGCTGGAATGCCATCGCAAGCTGGAGGAGACCAGCCGAGAACTCTCCTCCTGCCAGCTGCTCATCTCACAGGTGTGTGTGTGTGCCAGTAGGAAAGATGATTAGGCTGATTATATTATAGCCTACGTTATCCGTAACTTTTTGTTATGTAATGTTAATAAACATTCAAAAGTTAGAAATCAATACTTTCAACAATGTCTAACAAGTTTAGATTCTGATATGTTAGAAATAAGAAGTGTTAAATGGCGAGAGAGTTGAATCGTTTGAGCGGTAGGGTGTGTTATATTCATATGTGTTATATGAAGGTCATATCATGAACACTGATTGTTAAGTAGCATTTTTTTTTGGTTTATTTGTGTGTGCATGTTTGTGTACGTGTGTAGCATGAGGCGAAGATCCGGTCTCTTACTGAGTACATGCAGAACGTGGAACAGAAGAAGAGACAGCTGGAGGATAGCTATGATGCTCTGAGTGAGGAGCTGTCTCTGTTGCAGAATCCAAGTAAGACATGCACTTAGCAACACGGGCATGCCTTAAACATACAGGCATGACATTATGACCACCTCCCTGTTTCTACGCTCACTGTCCGCTTTATCAGCTCCACTTACTGTATAGCTGCACTCTGTAGTTCTACAGTTACAGACTGTAGTCCATCTGTTTCTCTGATACTCTGTTCTTCAGTGGTCAGGACCCCCATGGACCCTCACAGAGCAGGTATCATTTGAGGAGTGGATCATTCTCAGGAGTGCAGTAATTCTGACATGCTGGTGGTGTGTTAGTGTGTGTTGTGCTGGTCTGAGTGGATCAGACACAGCAGGCTACTGCGAAAGAAGGAAGCAGCGAGTCAAATTTCTGGAGGCACAGACTAACACAGTTATTTTCTGGCTGCTGTAGCCACTCCTGCTGCCATCATTGCTTAAAGTGTCTAGTTAGGAGTAGTCGGACAGTGTAGTAGATTACACACTCCTCTTGCTCCTGAGAGGACAGGGTTTGATTCACTGCTCAGGCAGGACTTTGAAATGCCAATAACATCTTAGTGTTGCATTTGTCCACCATTGTACGTTTTTCTGGGTAAAGGCTTTTGTTAAGTATGTAATACATATGTATGTAATTTAATATTCATTGCCTTGACTGCTGCTCTAACAGGCACTGCTACAGAGCAGCAAGATGGAGGGGAAAAGCCAGAGACAGAGGAGCCTGATGCAAAGGCAAGTATCTTTTGTGCTTTTTCTGACCTCTACACCCACTGACATAGAGATATCAATAATAAAAATAAACATCAGCACAAAACCTGCAGTTTCACATCTAAAATAAGCAGCCATTGTTCGATTCCCAATGGCAGAGTTACCACGAAGCTATCGCCACGTTTTGTACGATGTGGTTGGTTAGTGTAGTGGGTAACACCTCTGCCTTCTACACTGTAGACTGGGGTTCAATCCCCACCTGGGCAAACACCCTGCACTATACCAATAAGAGTCCTTGGGCAAGACTCCTAACACCACCTTGGCCTTCCTGTGTAAAATGATCAAATTGTAAGTCGCTCTGGATCAGAGCGTCAGCCAAATGCCATAAATGTAAATGACTCAAGTGCCACATGCAAAATGTGCTGGTAACCATGCACCTTCAAAAATCAGATGTCAATAAACTAGCATTGATGTTTCTGTTTTTTATTGATTTTCGCATATATCTGTGAGCTCCTTATGTAATTATATGAATATCTTCATCATATAATGAATCTTTTCTGTTGTTCCAGAAGGCTCTGCGTCGTCCTGCGGCCCATCGCGAACCTCGCCAGACTCAGCTCAGCCGTCTAAGGGATGAGATCAATGAGAAACAGCGCCTCATCGATGAGCTCACTGAGTCAGTGACCAGTCACCTCTGTCTTAAACTTTAAACAATAGTTTGGCAAAATCTGATTTATACAATCTTCCCTTAATATGTTGGATGTCTGAAGTTCGCTTCTATTGATTTAAGTTTTGCTAAAGAGTAGTGCGCACATTAAATCATGCTTAATCATCATGACATAAGTTTCCACAATGAACACATCATTAAGAGCTGCGATGACTGAATGAATCAAATTATGTCATACATGCAGCCCTACAAAGACGTTACATTGCAGGCACAAACCATTAGAGGCCTAGTGAGTGCTTCCCTATGGCAGGATTGAACCCTGCTTTCCCACATGGTGGATGAGCACATGTAATCAGAGGCACATCATTTGAGTAATAATTTATCGCACATATTGTCATCGTGATGTCCAACAGCTTTATCACACGTCGTGTTTATAGCTGTGCTGAAGGCTGAACAAAAGTACATACAAGACTTACTTTTTGCTCTACAATGTACTGTTGTTGATTCTTATAGATAAGTGTGCTAACCTCATAAGCAAGCTTATTGGTGGGGTATAAGCCATCATGCTTCATATAAATAATATGTAAATGAGGTACTGGGAGGATCGTCATTTGCACTCAACTCTGCTCGTTTCCACATTGTACAAAAGTGACTCAAAGTTGTTCGTACACGATTCAAGGTGGTCAAATCTGCACACTTCTATGCAACTTGATGAAAGGGGCCAAAGTGTCTTTGTCGAAATCTTGTAATTCATGTTACTATATTGAAAATTTAATAGTCTCATGATACGCTTGTTCTGTATCATCTGCACCTAGTTTAATTATATTTAAAGTTCATTATATATATATATATATATATATATATATATATATATACAATATATATCTTTAATGAAGTTTAAATATCTATATTGTCTGTTATGTGTATATATTTTATATAGCATATATCTTAATGTTAAAGGTAAAATAACCTTTATGTGACCTCTCTCTGCAGTAAGAACCAGGCTCTGGAGCTAGAGCTGGCCCACGTGCTATCTGACTTCAGCAACCTGAAGATGCAGGAGGACACGAAGAGTGCTCGTTTGGAACAGCTGTCGTATGTTTCAACTTAACCAGCTGATTTGCTTCAGTTGATTTGAACTGCAACATTTATATGTTATTTATGGAACAGTTAGTTCTGGCCTCCCAAGCTGATTGATTGAGATTTTCACAAACACTAGCACTCGGCTGAGATGCCGTTGCTAAGCAACGCCTTTGAAAGCTGTAGGAGATGCGCAAGCCATTTGAACATTTTTACTTCTTACTTTGCGCACAAACAGAAAATGCATACTTTTAAGATTAGATTTGACCAACAGCCGATTTGGTCAGACTCTGAAGATGAGACTGCACTAAATTCTGAAACTGTCAGTTGGTCTGTGAGGAGCTGGAGGACGAACTGCCGGCTGCGCAGTAAGTGAGCGGAACTCGTTGCTCTGACGTAGCAACAAGCTGCTTGTTAAGGAACTATAATTTGACAGAAGGAATCGCGAACATGTGCCGTGTTATCGTTATAACTCCCTCTCATGTTCTAGCGCCTAAATAGCCTCATTTATCCATAACTGCATACAGTGGCAGTTTTCTAAATGTAGTTTAAGGCTAATCCTTGACCATAAAGGATTTTAAGTGGTGAACCTGCTGACAATGCAGGTCAGTTCAGGCTTGCTGCAATCTGTGTCTGGAAATGGGCCAAACGCAAAGGTAGTGGTAGTAGAGTGTGTGTGTAGTGTGTGATGGTGGAATGTGTTGTGAGGTGATGTACACAGTATGTCTGTGTGGTTTTGCTCTTAAGTGTGTAGGGTTCATGTTCTTTGTGTGTGCGTGTGTGATTTTCCTTAATGGAAGGATAATGGAAGTCTGTATCCGTCCTTGCAGATTCCAGCAGGAGAGGCATGAGCAGTCCAAACAGGATCTCAAGGGCCTGGAGGAGACTGTCGTGAGTTCCTCTGTTCTTCATCTTTCACATGTTCTCTTTTCTTCTTTTTCGAAATTTTAACACAGTCCTTATTCACTGTTTTGCTTGAGATGCGATACAGACAACAGGCAGCCTTTTAGAACATATATCACATATATCAGTCTTAATCACAGATACGAAAACAGACTGTTTTAAAGGATGAAAAGAGGTTGAAAATGGTCATGAATTGTGGCTGTTTATAAGCACACTATAAAATGCAAGAAAAATATAGGATAGAGGCCCTTTAGGTGATGAACTGCATTACTTTATACATAATTACAGCTCTTGTGGTTGTGCTGTTTAACCTTTCATGTGATGCAACGTTTCTGAAGTATCTCTCTGTCTCTGTCTGCCTGTCTGTCTGTGTATATTTTTCTCTTGTCTGGCTGATGATCAGGCCCGTGAACTCCAGACCCTCCACAACCTGCGCAAGCTGTTCGTTCAAGACCTCACGACTCGAGTTAAAAAAGTGAGCACCACACCTCACTCTCATGAGCGCTTGCCTGTGAGCTGCATGCTCTGTGTGTGTGTGTGTGTGTGTGTGTGTGTGTGTGTGTGTGTGGGTGCACACAAAATGCGTAAATGTGAACAGTTCCCATTTGTAACCATTTCCCACGATGTGAATACAGTATGTGCATACAGTGCCCTGTAGTGATGTTAAACGACTTGTATCTCTGTCTTTTCTTCATTACCCTTTACAGAGTTCAGAAATTGGACCTGATGATAGTGGGGGGTCTAACACCCAGAAACAGAAGATTTCCTTTCTTGAGAACAACCTGGACCAGCTTACAAAGGTTCACAAACAGGTGTGGGAGGGAATTTTAAGCATTTCATCACACACACTAGAGGGGCAGTGAGCACGCTTGCCTGGAGCGGTGGGCAGCCCAATCCACAGCCTGGGGAGCAGGTGGGGGTTAGGTGTCTTGCTCAAGGACACTTCAGTCATGTGCTGTCGGCTCTGGGGATGAAACCCGCGACCTTCCGGTCACAGGGCCAGTTCCCTAACCTCCAGCTCATGGCTGCCCCATTAGTTAGCACTTGTTATTAATTAGTTTAATCAGGGTAAACAATGGATCATGACTAATGTGTGACTTAGTCCTATTCGTGGGTTTTTTCTCATTCTAACAGTTCGTTTGTAACACATTTTTGGTATCAGGGTCAAAGGAAGTTTGAGGACCATTTCTATTCATGTACATCATACATGGAAAGTTCCCAATGTGAAGGGCAGCTGGCATTTTGAATTAAACTCAATGAAAGATTTATTTGCATAGCCTGTTTTATAATGGGCATTGACACAAAAGAGCATTACAGAAAATCAAAGAGCAAGAGGAAGAAACCCTGAGAGGAAACCATCCATAGAAATATAATTAAAAACATTATAAATAAGAGTCAATATATGAAAAAAAAAAGACATTGTCATTGGACAGAAGTATGTAGATTAGCCAGAGTTAGGCAGTGTCTGCTGTTGGAGGCTTATCAGAGGAGCAAAGGAGAAATGCATTTCTGATTTATTTAACTAGTTGCTACTCTTAGAAGCATATCACAGTGAAGATGAGAGATAAATCCATCTATTACAATCAAATGTGAAAGAGCTGTAAATTATACAAATCAAAAATAACACTCAAAAGAAGTTTCATTTCTTTTTCATTGTCTATCGCTTGTTTTGAAATTCCTTTTGTTTTTTTTTTTGTTTTTTTTTCTGTCCATCCTTTCTCCATGCAGCTGGTACGTGATAATGCAGATCTTCGCTGTGAGCTTCCGAAGCTGGAGAAGCGTCTTCGCTCTACGGCTGAGCGTGTTCGGTCGCTGGAGACAGCACTGAAGGACGCTAAACAGGGTGCCATGAATGACCGGCGCCGTTACCAGCAGGAGGTGGAGCGCATCCGGGACGCCATGCGCATGCGCAATTCACTGCGCCGCCCACACACAGCTCAGATTGGTATAGCAAGTTCTTTGCACCTCTACGAAATTGGTGGAACTTCTTATGCCTCTTCTGTTTCATGAGAGGCACTGATTGTTACATTTTATGCAAAGGGACACACTAGTGATCAAAGTGGTGTTTAATGGGGAGTTGTGTCAAAGTGAAAAAGTGAAAATGAGCATGATCCATCACTCCAGAGAACCCTTTTCCAAGGCATAGTCCAGTGGTAGCATGCTTTACACCACTTCAGCTGAAGCGTGGCGTTGCGTATAGTGATCTTACACTGATCAGGCATAACATCATGACCACCTCCTTGTTTCTGCGCTCATTGTCCACTTTATCAGCTCCACTGACTGTATAGCTGCTCTCTGTAGTTCTACAGTTACAGACTGTAGTCCATCTGTTTCTCTGATACTCTGTTACCCTGTTCTTCAGTGGTCAGGACCCCCATGGACCCTCACAGAGCAGGTACTATTTGGGTGGTGGGTCATTCTCAGCACTGCAGTAACAATGATGAGGTGGTGGTGGTGTGTTAGTGTGTGTAGCGCTGGAACAAGAGGATCAGACTCAGTAGTGCTGCTGGAGTTTTTACGCACCTGAGTGTCACTGCTGGACTGAGAACAGTCCACCAACCAAAAATATTTATCCAGTCCTGTGGCCACTGATGAAGGACTAGAGGATGACCAACACAACCTGTGCAGCAGCAGATGAGCTGTTGTCTCTGACTTTACATCTACAAGGTGGACCGACAAGGTGGGAGTGTCTAATAGAGTGGACAGTGAGTGGACACAGTGTTTGAAAACTCCAGCAGCACTGCTGTGTCTGATCCACTCGTACCAGCACAACACATACTAACGCACCACCACCATGTCAGTGTTAGTGCAGTGCTGAGAATGATCCACCACCCAAATAGTACCTGCTGTGTGAGGGTCCATGGGGGTCCTGACCACTGAAGAACAGGGTAACAGAGTATCAGAGAAACAGATGGACTACAGTCTGTAACTGTAGAACTACAGAGTGCAGCTATACAGTAAGTGGAGCTGATAAAATGGACAATGAGCGTAGAAACACGGAGGAGGTCATAATGTTATCGTATAGGCAGACAGCTCTTGTGCTGGTGTTGCGTTCAGAGGCAGTTCAGTGTCGTGGATGGTTTCATTTCACATTAATAGCACTTACAGTTGACTGGGGCAGATCTAGCAGGGCAGAAAATGCATTAACTGACCTGTGGCAAAGGTGGCGTTCTATGTTAGGGCTATGTTTAAATCACCGAGCAATGTTTATTTGTGGAGATTGCATATGTACTTAATTGTATACACCTGTTAGCAATGGGTGTGTCCACATACTGCTGCTCAGTGTAGATACCTACACAGCACACTACATACTAGATAAGTACTGATTCTGCCCAAAAGTAAATTGCAGTATTAATTTCTCACAACAAAGATACGACATGTGACTCTGGCCAAATGTGTTAATACATAGCTGCCATCTTCATGGTATTCTGCCTCCCATAATGCAGTGTGGAAAAGCAGCTAGCGGTGATTAAGACCAGTCTTGGGATCAGTCCCTCGATGATTATAATTGTGACATCCTGGATACTATACTGCACTCTGATGTAAATAGAACCATGCTGTATACCGTATACTAGTGGAGTGTATACAGTATGCTATTTCAAACAGAGCGAGAGACTGAACTTCACTGGCTGTAATGCTATAGCGGGAGCACATTTTACACTGAAACATTCGTTTCTTCTGTGTGTATGTATAATTGTTTTTTGTGTATGCGTAACCCTTTTTAAAGTAATCATAAGCATCAAGTTGTTTGTGATCTAATATGTTATTTTTGTTATGTTTTCCCTCAGCAAAGCCGGTTCGGGCTGGTCACTATGCGGCCGTCACATCCCCCACCACCTCGGTGTCCGTGCGAGCCAGTGACCCCGTCACATCCTTCAGTAACGTTCTCTTCCAGAAAGAGGAAAAGCCTGTTCACCAGAAAACCAACACGTAAATATTCTTCTCATATGCTATTGTGTGCTCTCCTCTTCTTCTCTCATTTTCTTCCCTCTTTTGTCTCCTCTTTCTCTATTCTTCACTCCTTTTTTCTCTATTCATATCTCTATTCTCCCCTCTCTGTCTTATCTTTCCTTTTCTCTCCTCTTTCTTAGCTCCTCTTCCATCCTCTCTTCTGTTCTTTATTTTTCTCACATGTAGCTGTTGTGTTTTGCAGAGTTGGCTACAGCACTGTGAGATCCATAGACATTCTGAGCTCCTACCCACTGGATGTTGAAAACGGTTAGTGTGTCTACCAAGACTGCGTTTGTGTTTAAAACGTGTTTAGCCTTCCTTCCTTGGGTTTGCGTACAGTCTCTAATTTTCATTCTCATTATTTTCAATAGGAAACAGCACAGACATTAATGACAACAGGTATCAGTTATTACTATACACTTCATTTGTTAATAGATGTTCAGCATTTTCACTACAGATGAATCTGACCTTACTGTTTGTGTGTGAAATGCTCAGTAGGGGATTGTACAGTAAGGTTTTGTGTTGTTTTCTTTAGGAACGATGTACACTGTGGAAGTATGGTGGAGGATCCATCCAGACATTACATCATGCAGCCAGAGACTGCAGCCAGTTAATCATCTTATACATGTAAACATGGTAAACTATTTCAGTTTCTGATTTTCTCTCAATTTAAATTGTTTCATGTACTAATTTAACATTTTTCATCCATTCAAGGCATGAAATATTGAGCACAGTACGGTAAGCGAAAGCATAAAGAGAGCTGGTAAAACAAATGAAAACTGAAATGAAAACTGCACGTAAAAAAATAAAAATGACAGCATAACAGTGTATTAGGAACAAACACACTGAATGGTAACAGTGGACAGGTTGGTAATGATTGAAAAAACACAGCACAATGAAAATGTTAGTCGCATTTCAAACCGGTGATCAAAAATGTCTAACCAAACGTCATGATTTCTAAATATTAAAATATCTTTAACTGACCTAATCACTAATTGAGCCCCTCCCACAAAAAACATATATTAACCATTCCACTCTTTTCGGGAACATCAGTTATTTTGTTTTGGTTCTATTTAGGCAATCTTTTACATTAAAAAGCCAAACTAAGCTATAGTTCTGTTATGTCAAAGGCAAAATTCAGTAATTAATTAAAATAAAAGTTGGAACTAAAGTATTGAACAAAAACATTGTCGAGTTATATATACTAAATAATAAGTAAAATTAAATAAATAACTAAGACATTTTCCTTCTAGTTTCCCCTGTTTGTGCCATGACTCATGACTGTGGGCTCCTTAGCAACTGTATAATATTATTATAAACTGAATCAAATAATAGCTAAACTTTTTTTCTGCCAGTTTCACTGTCTGCCATGACTTAGATAAATAATAAATAATAATAATGATAAGAACAACAATAACACTGTGTGGCTCTAGGGCCCTTAACAAGTAAGTAAGTAAGTAAGTAAAACTATTTATATAGCACTTTTCCAGAGTGACACACAAAGTGCTTTACAAATAAAATACAAGGCAATTAATATCATTATGATCATATACTGAAATAAGTAATACACACAGTTTAAATACTCAAATGCACACCGACTTATAAAGCACATTGATCAAAAGCTGTTAAAAGCAAGAGAATAAAAATAAGTCTTTAAACGTTTTTTAAAAACCTCAACTGAATCAGAGAGTCTGACATCAGTAGGAAGATTATTCCACAATTTTGGGGCATAAACTGCGAAAGCCCGGTCCCCCTTTGACTTTAGGTTAGTATGTGGAACAGTTAATAACCCCTGATTTGAAGACCTTAAAGTTCTCACACTATGAAGAGGACGTAAGAGCTCAGTGATGTAGGCTGGAGCCTCGTTATGAACAGCCTGATATGTAAGCATTAAAATTTCAAATCAATTCTATAGCTTACAGGCAACCAGTGTAGAGAAGCCAATACTGGTGTGATATGTTCCCTACGCTTTGTCCTAGTGAGAAGACGAGCAGCTGCGTTTTGAACAAGCTGTAGACGAGCCACCTCTCTCTGACTCAGACAAGTAAATAAGGCATTGCAGTGGTCCAAACGGGTGGAGACAAGTGCATGAATCATTTTTTCAATGTGAGAAAAGGGCCAGACATTTCTAGAAAAGCAGGATTGAAGAAGCTTCTTGATGTGTAAGGAGAAACAGCTGTTTATGCTGCTTATAGCAAGAAACAGCTGTGAGCATGGTACTTATAGGAGGGTAGTGCGCACACATCGACAACACTTTCCCTGCGCAAATGAGTTTTTAGCAGGTAGCCAATTTATAAATATGTGTAACAGCATTTACTGAATTTTCCTTCAGCTTTTTCTTCTACGTCTAATTGTTTCTCGCTTTTGTCTTCTTATTTTCTTGTCTCTTTCACTTGCAGATTCCAGTTTTCTGCATGCTGTCCGCTTCCTTCGCCTGTTCAGAACTTGCAGAACTCCACTTCCCAGACCTCCTTGCTCTGTCCTGTCTGATACTGTATATTACTCAGTGGTTCCTCTCCATGTCAGAGCCTACTGTTTCCATCCTTCTCGCTTGTAGTCCCGTCTTGTACATTTCACTGCACTTCTGCATGTCTGTCCTGTATAGTTTAAAAAGAAACAGAGCATAATTTATATATTTCGGCACACGTATACATGCAAACGCTTTGGGCGCGATTTACCGAAGCATCGGTACATGTGACAGAATACGAGAAACGTGCAAAAAATGTTAACGTGTACTTAAGCCTTTTGGTAAATCTGAACCACAGACACAAATTCGCTGCAGCCACTGGAGAATCTTCTAGACTCTGCCCCTGTAGTCTTTTGCTGAGCCTTAAAATAGCTGCCGTCCACACCTACCGACATCATGCCAACCTGCGTGTGTGCATCACGCCTCTATATTATCCATATAAAGCTGCAGGCGTGAATTTGTTGATGTGTACATTTTGATACACGTGCTGTATCCATGTACTGACTACCTCCAGATACTCTAACATCATTGTAAATGCTATTAAAATGCCATCTAATTAAGTTCAATCATATCAGGATCAATATGGAAAAAATGTTCTCGCATCACTTAATTAAAAATGGCATCGGCAGAAAGAGCTTTCAGCTGGGTTTCGCTGTAGAAGAGCAGATTGCTGGTTATTGGTACTGACCACTGATTTAAGTCAAGTTGCTCATCACTCAGTCACCAATCGCTAATGAATGAGGAGTTCTCTTTCTCTGGGGACATCCTGATCAGCCAGTCAGGACAGGAGAAAGAACGACCCATCACCGGCACATGTAAGTGTGTTTTGCTGCGTGTTTGCTCCAGCACTTTCCAACACATGGTCTGCTAACCATGTGTGTGTGCATGCATGCAGCTTGAGAGCGGAGTGTCTGCTGACCATGTAATCCATATAACTGTTGGTTCAGTCTGCCTGAGTCTTCTTGGAGATTCTTGAGATAGAAATGTGTGTCTGTTATGCCTGTTGTCTTCCAGCCCATCCAACCATCCCTAACCCCTCCCTCTTTTCCCTCTACACCCTCTCTTCTTGTTCTGGAATATGAGTTTGATCTGTGTATACTCTCACTTTTATCCATATTTTATCAGAAGAAAGATGAATAAGTGAGGAGCGTTGGTTTTTTACAGCTCTTAAAGGATATTATACGAGTATGTTGCAATTAGTATTCGTAATCTGAGTAGAAGCTTCTTCTAAGTGCTGATCCAGGAATAGTTGTTCTTACCTGCATTTCTACTACAACCATCCACTTCTACAGAACTACTCGTTTAGAGAGTGAGTGACAGAGACTTGAGATTGTCGACGCAACTGCTGAAGTATGTTACCCCATGTTTTATGTTCTGCTCCTGCCGTGTACATCGATGTAGTTTATGTAGTTTGTTGATTACCAATTGCAAGAGATAAATGTCCATTAAAGACAATGACAAGTACTTTTGTGTGTGTGTGTGTGTGTGTGTGTGTGTTTTGTTGGGAATGAGGATAATGCTAAAAATTGAATCACATATTTTATCATGTTAATTGGACGTTTGAAGTTTCACTTCAGAGTACTCCTCAAATTAGAAACTTTGTAGTTAACTCTGTTATCTGGAGGAAACTGGACAACTGGACAGACATCCTATTGTCTTTTATTAACTTTAATACACTGAACACACACTATTTTGCCTTACAACTCCCTGCATGTACCCGTCCACCACAAATGGACTAAAATAAATGGATTAAAAGTACATTTGAAGCCACAACTTAATCACAAAAGCATCATAAGCAATGTGTCTGACATCAGGCAGCACATATCTAACCTGTTCATGTAGTAACTTTCTATTAGGGAGCCTTTAGAAGCATTAAACTATTCAGACATCTGGTTCCTATCACCATAAGTGTGCACAATTCTGAAACGGAGCATTCCCTGTCAAACCACTCTGAATGACTTCTTCCACAAGCGCATTTGTGAGGTCAGACACTGATGTTGGACGAGAAGGCCTGGCTCACAGGCTCCGCTCTAATTCATCCCAAAGGTGTTCTATGGGGTTGAGGTCAGGACTCTGTGCAGGCCAGTCAAGTTCTTCCACACCAAACTGGCTCATCCACGTCTTTATGGACCTGCTTTGCGCACTGGTGCGCAGTCATGTTGGAACAGGAAGTGGCCGTCCCCAAACTGTTCCCACAAAGTTGGGAGCGTGAAATTGTCCAGAATCTCTTGGTGCTGAAGCTTTAAGAGTTCCTTTCACTGGAACTAAGGGGCCGAGTCCAACTCCTGAAAAAGAGCCCCACACCATGATCCCCCCTCCACCAAACTTTACACTCAGCACAATGCAGTCAGACAAGTTCTGTTCTCCTGGCAACCGCCAAACCCAGACTCGTCCATCGGATTGCCAGACATAGAACCGTGATTCATCACTCCAGAGAACTCCACTGCTCCACTGTCCAGTGGCAGCGCTTTACAGCACTTCATTCGACGCTTTGCATTGCGCTTGGTGATGTAAAGCTTGGATGCAGCTGCTCGGCCATGGAAACCCATTCCATGAAGCTCTCTACGCTGTTCTTGAGCTGATCTGAAGGCCACATGAAGTTTGGAGGTCTGTAGTGATTGAATCTACAGAAAGTCGCCGACCTTTGCACATGATAGATAGATAGATAGATAGATAGATAGATAGATAGATAGATAGATAGATAGATAGATAGATAGATAGAGATAGAACTTTATTGATCCTAGAGGGAAATTGCAGAATAGATCGCATAGGGAAATTGCCTCAGCATCCCTTGACCCCACTCTGTCAATTTATGTGCCCTACTATTGAGGTGCTGTCGTTCCCAACCGCTTCCACTTTGTTATAATCCCACTGGCAGTCGACTGTGGAATATTTAGTAGTGAGGAAATTTCACGACTGGACTTGCTGCACAGGTGGCGTCTGATCACGGTACCACGCTAGAATTCACTGAGCTCCTGAGAGCGACCCATTCTTTCACTAATGTCTGTAGAAGCAGTCTGCAGGCCTAGGGGCTTGGCTTTATACACCTGTGGCCATGGAAGTGACTGGAACACCTGAATTCAGTGGATGGGTGAGTGAAAACTTTTGGCCATATAGATTGTTTTCTCATTGGTGAAGGGATTGGTTTAGACTGGCTTTATGGGAGGCCAAATTAAATGTCCTCATGGGCTAACTAACCCAAAGGATACACTTTAGGCAGCCTTGAACTTGGCAAATGAATATCAAGGCTGCCAGTTGATGGCACACCTAGATTTGCTATTCCGGGGTTTACAAGACACAGTCTTTGGAAACTTGAGGTAAAATCCAGGCTTGTTAAATCTACTGTAAGGGTTAGACTTGATCAGTGACTGAGGGAATGTATGCTGCTGAATGTAATGCACTACAATAGTAGCCATGTAAACATTGTTACGTCACTGAAGCAAACAAGGCCTGATGCCAAAGCTGTTGGGCATTAATTGCTAACTTTGTTTTATCTTAATGTCTTAAACTCATTGGAACCCCCGGTGGTTCCAAAATGCACTTCATCATATTCTTCAGAACTTTCATATTTCATAAGCTATATTCAAAAAGAGGGTGTGGTGAGAGCTGAAACCGTCTTCTTTCCAGTCAAATAGATGGGTATTTTTAAACCCTTACAACAGAAGAAGCTGAACTCGCAATTTTCTTGTCTACTGAAAGTCGACCCATTTTTCCCACAAATCTGGGCTACAAACTATAAACAGATGTTGTCTCTTCAGTGATATACTCTGTAAAAATTATTTTTATAAAATAATACAAAGAACCTTTAAGATTTCTGGAGTAATTTGTGAGCAGTAAATTCACTTTCAGCAGTAAACTGTAAGCATATAGCAATATGTGTATGATCATAAAACACATTTTCTGTTCATTTGAGGGGAGCTCTTAAAAAAATAATTAAATAAAATAAATAAAAATGTATTTATTTCATGCAGCTACTGAATAACTTGCCTCATGATTTGTTCATGTAAATTCAGATGGAAAAACCAAAATATACCCTGCAGAATAATTGCGAGAACAATTTTGTGATATTTATTTATTTATATTGGGTAACGGCATCGAAGAAGACTGTTGGTTATGGATAACATGCTATGGTTCTCATCTCCCTCGTAGAACATGCTATCCACCAGTCCTTAAGTTGGAGAACAACAAAGCACTTCTTATATCAGTGACAAAAGAAAATGTAAGGTAAACCCTTAAAACATCATGTCATTCATAACAAACTTCACGCATATCTATGGATAACAAACAATAAATCATACTATAGATCAGAGAGTAGAATAAAGCAGAAACGTACAGTACCTGCCCTGCACTGTCCTTAGTGCACTGATGGTGCTATGATTGATGTTCATCTCCAGCAGGCGGGGTATAATGGGTACAGTCGATGTGAGCTGAACATCATCAAGAGTTTGAGAGCATTTCCACACAGTGGGTGCTTCACTTCCCACAGGCTCCCTACCAGAGTGACAGGAAGGAAACTAGCAGTCAGTTAATCTGTTCATTTTCAGATCATTTGTTCATTTGTAATTAGTTTGAATTAACTTTGCTTAGAATCTTAGAAGCTGGGTTTAGCTTGATGCTGAGAAGTCAGTCACGACTTCTTTCCTAAAGGCTGAGTGATACTCCCTCTGCTGGCTGTTTTTTTTTTATTTATTTTGGACATTTTATCTAAAACCCTGCTTAACTATTCACTCAGTAAGAGATTAGCCAAGCTGTATAAACCAAACTGTATAAAAAGAGGTGATCTGAATGAGCCAAGAGGAGGTAGTTGTTGTGAAACGGTGGTGTGATGTTACAGAAAAAAGCTGTGGACATCAGCTAACAACAGTTGTAAAGTAAGTGGCATTGCTTCCCCTGGGAAAAGACATCAGTTCAATGCCAGGCTGTGAGGCCATGGAGTTCCAGCCTGCAGCCAGATGGCACAGCATCATGGGTTCCAACCAGGCAAAATGTATTTGCACTCTTGTGGTAGCACACCTGTTCATGCAGACCTGCTTCACTTCATGAATAGAGAAGAAGAAATAATGGGCCCTCTAAAATCTGCAGAATAGGAGAGAAGAACCCACCAGGTACTGTGGGTGCTGCTCCACCAATCAACATTTTGCTAATCTGCTATACTTGTGTCAGTTTCCAGTATAGAGATGTAGCACCACTCCTACACTAGGACAGTGGTCATCAAGCCTGTTCCTGGAGATCTACTGTGCCACAGACTTAACCTCCAAACCTACTTGATCCATCTCATTATTGCCCTCAGAAACCATTGGTGAGCTCAAAGAGGTGTGTTATACTTGGGATGGAGATAAAACCTGCAGGTAGATCTCCAGGAGAGCGATTGGTGACCACAGCACTGGGGTAATGCCTCTGCTTCTAAGACTGTCGCTGACCTCTGTGAACTCCTCAGTAATCACCTGGAGCTATTTGTACTCAGTACAATCTTTGCTGTTTAGAGCTCCACCTGCTTCTTTTCTTCTGAGCCCCTATATGAACCAGTGGAATCCTGGCTATAGTCAAAGAGGTATGTGCATTGCAACTATCCCCATGCCAGAGTTTTTTTGCTTCTTTCTTGCCATCAAGAAGGCGTTTTGTTAGGACAGCCTACCAGATAGATCACATTCAGTCTGTTAATTACACACTGCAAAAAATTAAATGTTAAATGTAGGATGAAAGTGCAGAATTTATCCTCTTACTTTTGGGTATTTTGAGTAATTTCAGAACCTTCAAAGTCTAAAATTTGAGGCTGTTTGAGTTTATGTTTCATGTTTTATGAAATAATGTCTCACTAATACTTTAAAGGGCCAGTTTCCCAGACAGGGATTAAGCCCAGTACTGGACTACTACACAGGGTTCTGAATGGAGATTTTCCATTGAAATGAATATGTAGTCCATTACCAAGCTTAATCACCATCTGGGTAAACAGCCCCAAGTTTTGGCCTCACTGTTCCAGCCCTTCGCATTCTGGATGTATCTATTTACCTGGCCCCAGGGTGAGAAGTAGTGATGTTCCTTGGTCTCAGCAGATATGTAGGGGTTTTCACAGAAGGAAAGGGGGAACAATGTTCTCTGGAGATCACTGACCGCTGTCTTCCTTGAGGTTTAAAAGCCAAGAAGTGCTTTCCAATTGAGTAGCTCTGGCTGGAATTTGGATTCAACAAATTCAAGCTGTAGGCCTCTCGCAGCTAAATAACAAAGACATATACAAAGTACACAGTTTATGTAACCCTTTTTACAGTTGTTATACAGGTGCAGAACTCTCTGGCGTAGATGTGTCCAAGACCACAGTGAAAGAGAAATATATACCAGCATGACCTCTCCACACGGTTCACCACAAGATGCAAGAAACTTGTAAGCCTCAAAAACAGAACAGCTAGATTACAGGTTCTGGGACAATGTTTTACAGCCAAATGACATGTAGATTAACCAGCATCATAATAATGGAACGAGGAAAGTGATGAGGAAAAGCAACAGCCCAAAGTGGACAATGTGAGCAACACCTCATGGACATTTATAGATGCCAGTGGATGTGCTGTATATATTTGTGACAAATGCCTCAAAACTCTCAATGCCTTTGCAGCAAGACCACAATCTTAAACATGCCACTAAAGCAAGGACCAAAATGCTGGACATCACCAGATGCTGGGTCCCTTCTCTGGTGATGTCCAGCAAGGCTGCTGTGATGCAACCATTTTGAACTTGTGCTTTTTATTGGCTTCAAGGTTGCCTTCAATAAGTGAAATGCATAATGTGAAGTTTACTTATCACTATTCTCTTCTTTCTACATCAATATAACATTTTTTTTGATGTTGTTGAAGCAACTTTGAGTTCAAAGAAGCACCATGTAAACAAACCAAAGGTTCTATTATTCTTAAACGCGATGACGTGATGAAAAATGCAGTTTTCACCACTGTCAAAAGCTCTTTAGACAGTTTTTTTAGCAAAAGGATATCAACAAATATAAAGCTGACACTTCATTTCAATTTGCGTTGACAATTATTGTAATTGTGTTATGTTGGACATCCTACATTTACACCACGATAAGGTTTTGGCGTAAAATCTATTTATGTACGTTTATCCACAATAGTGCAAAAGTTCTTTGCAGGGAATTGTAAGGAACAAAATTTTCCAAAGAAAAAATTATTTATTGCTGTTTTACCATTTTTCTTATACAACCCCACTTTCAAAAAAGTTGGGGCACTATTCAAAATGTAAATGAAAACAAAATGGAATCATGTGCAAATTATTTAAACCCTACATTTATTTGAAAATAGTACAAAGATAACAAATCAAACGTTAAAACTGAGAAATTTGGTGAAAAACATTTTGAATTTAAAGACAGAAACATGTTCCAAAAAAATTGGGACAGGGCAACAAAAGACTGGTAAAGTTGTGCAATGCTTAAAAAAACGGTTGTCCATTGGCAACAGGTCAATAACATGATTGGGTATAAAAAAAAAGAAACCCAGAGAGGCTGAACCTTTCAGAAGTAAAGATGGTGAGGGGTTCACCACTCTGAAAGCCTGCACGTGCAAATGGTGCAACAATTCAAGAATCATGTTTCTCAACGTGAAATAGCAAAGAACTTTTGCTTTACATAATCTACAGCACATAATATTAGTAAAACATTCAGAGACTCCAGAGAAATCTCTGTATGCAAGGGACAAGGCTGAAAGCCAGTATTGGCTAGCCAAGATCTTTGGGACTTCATGCAGCACTGCATTAAAACCAGACATGATTCTGTAGTGGAAATCACTGCATGGGCTCAGGAACACCTCTGAAAAACACTGTGAAAACAGTTCACCGCTGCATCCACAAATACAAGTTAAAATTTTATCATGCAAAGAAGAAACCATATACAAACAGGACCCAGAAAAGCTGTCAACATCTCTGGGCCTGAGCTCATTTGAGCGCAATGGAAAAGTGTCCTGTGGGCCACCAAATCAAAATCTTTAGTTCTTTTTGGAAATCATGGGCACTGCATCCTCCGGGCTAAAGACCATCAGGCTTGTTGTCAGCACACAGTTGAAAAGCCAGAATCTGTAGTGGTATGATGGTTCATGAGTACATATGGCATGGGTGACTGGCACATCTGTGGCACCATTAATACTGGATGATATATGCAGGTTTTGGCAACATATGTTGCCATTCAGATCATATCTTTTTTCAGGAAAGGCCGTAATTATTTCAGCAAGACGATGTAAAAACAACAGCGTGGCTCTGTAGTGAAAGAATAAGAGGGCTAAACTAGCCTGCCTGCAGTCCAGATCTGTCACCCACTGAAAACATATGGCACTTTATGAAACAAGGAACATGACAGAAGAGACCCCAAACTGTTAAACAGCTTAATTCCAACATCAAGTAAGAATGGGAAACCATTTCACTTTAAAAACTAATAAACACACTACTCACAATAGCCTAGCACATTTAAAGCCACCAATTATAACATCAAGAGCGATACGGAAAGAAAACTGTGGTTTATGTACTGAACGTGAAAGATATAAAGTCCTGTTCGGTGTATAAGGCTCTGTGCTCATATTAGACCAACACAACCCCTGTATTACCTTGCTTATATCCTGAGTGCTGCAAAATGTCACTATTTTAATTTATATAACCCAAAAAGGCATAAATGAAACCCATCTATTGAACTGTGATCGATCACTGTAATAAAAACCTTTTCAAGCCATTCCACTTACTTGGTGGAACATGTAGATTATTCTTGTGAGATTAACATGGTATTTTTGTTCCTGTGCTTCTTGCCTTCTCCTCCAGCGACCGAGGACTTCTTTCTCATATTTGTCCAGTTTGCTCAGGATGATGTAGTACTCTTTTAGCGCTTGTCCGTCCTTATGCTCACGAGCAAAACGAATCTTTATGTTCAGCTGGTACCTGCAGAGAAAACAATGGTACACAGAATCATGTAGAAATCAGTATCACTGTGTTTCAGTCTCTACTGTCAGCTGCTGTGCAGACTTATTATTTTTAAATCTATTACATTGTGTGTGGTAAGAAAGCTAGAAGGCTTGCTGTTAGTACCTGACTCGCTGGAGTGCTTTGAAGGCCCTGTATTTCCGCAGTAGAAAGGCAAGGCACTTCAGTTTTACACTGGGAATATTTTCCAAGAGCGCTCTAGCTTGTTTGTAAAGTTGCAATGATATCTGGCCTTTCCGCAAAGCGTTCTGCAGCAGAAGCAGATTTGTCCTCTGGGTCTCTTTGTTCATCTGGTACCTGTGGGGCATTCATTACTGCAAAGTGATCTGCTGAATAAAATATCCACAATCTGTCCACAAACTTCATGTCTGTCTGTCTGTGTGTGTGTGTGTGTGTGTGTGTGTGTCAGCTTTTCGAAGATTACTATTAAGGGAACTGCACTATAAACGAAAGGAAGTGAACAAATTTTCACTTTTCCGCTAACAAATGAATCAAATCATGCATTTGCAAAGTTTTGTGGTTGAGAGTCATTTGACATGCATTGGTTACAAATTTGAGTTATTTAAAAATTTGAGCACTGTAGAGTAAAACTTTTTTTTTTTCAAAAAACTGACTTCAGAACATTATTCTATGTATTTTACACATCTTGTGATTACATGTATGAATGTATGTACTCTACATGTCGCTCTATATAAAATTGGGTGAATGATACAATACAGCAATAATGATACAAGAGTGCTAAGCGTTTGTAAGTTACCGTCATTTTGATCAAGTAAACAGACTGATTGGCATTTGATGACCAATTTATTTATGAAAACGTCAACATATTAAAATAAATTATGTAGTGAATATTTTGAGACCGGTTATCAAGCAAAACGTCTACTACTAGTTTGCAAATAGGTGGAGTTGCACGCATTTCATGTAAATGTATGGTCCTAGACATTTTTGCAATCCATCAGTTATGGAATTCAAAGGGAAACATTGACTACAACTCAATGGGCAGTCGTGGGCTGGAGGTTAGGGAACCAGCCTCGTGACCGGGAGGTCGCTGGTTTGATCCCCAGAGCCGACAGCACATGTCTGAGGTGTCCTTGAGCAAGACACCTAACCCCCAACTGCTCCCCGGGCGCTGCGGATTGGGCTGCCCACCGCTCCGGGCAAGTGTGCTCACTGCCCCCTAGTGTGTGTGTGTGTGCTCACTAGTGTGTATGTGATGTTTCACTTCACGGATGGGTTAAATGCGGAGGTGAAATTTCCCCATTGTGGGACTAATAAGGGTCTCTTAATTAATTTAAGCATAGTACAGTTGCATAAAACACTGTGCTATAGTGCCAGAATTTCTATTTTATCTGAGGATAAGATCCTTCTTTTAAGAGTGTACTTTTGCTTGGAAAGCCAATAAAATGCTTTGTATTCCTTTTATTGAACAATAAAGATGTTGATAAATACCTGACACCTTTCAGCAAAGTTCTAGCTATTTTCTCTTCCCCTGGCTCCAAGTCTTCATTGGAATGCTCCTCACTCTCAGAGAGAAGAAGATTTTCTGATGGTAGGGGTTTCTCTGGGTTCTGAGAAGCAGACTCTAGCTTGATACTCCTTGTGACTCTCCTCTTGAATTTGGGGCCTTTAGTTGACTTCTGGTTTAACTGTGGTACTTCATTCACTCCTAGATTCTCATCTAGAGTACTGTCAGATGAAGGGGTTGAGGTATCCTGGAGGTCTTCCTGGAATGAGTGGTATGTCTTGTCAGCAGTTTGCCGTATTTGCTCAGTCTTCTTCTGGCCAGGCATCTCAGGGAGGCTCTTCAGGTCCAAGTGCAGTTTGCTGGTCTGCTCTTTTCTCTTGGTTTTTACGTTGCTGAATTGGTCTGTGACAGTAGAAGGTGGATCTTGTACATTTTCATCCTTTCTCGGCTTCTTGTCA
The DNA here is from genome assembly GCF_015220715.1 of Pygocentrus nattereri. Lineage (NCBI taxonomy): Eukaryota > Metazoa > Chordata > Actinopteri > Characiformes > Serrasalmidae > Pygocentrus > Pygocentrus nattereri. The sequence continues at coordinate 20,006,235 of NC_051239.1, forward strand.
CCAGTATGTATTGGCGCCTCATGGTTCTTTGTACGCTTAGGAAACATCTCACTGACACTGGAAGTCTTGGAAGTATCATCAGAAGATCTGCTTTGGTCCAGCTTGTTATCTGCAGTAGACTTCTGCAGAATGGTTTTAGGGACCTGGCAAGGCAGTTTGATATCAAGCTTTTTGAAGGACTCATGGATAATATTTAGTAGGATAGTGTAGAGGTTCACTGTGTCATTAGTATTTGCATTAAGACCCATGTCTTCCAACTGCCTTTTCATGTCCCACTTATGAGCCCTTTTCAGTAAAGATGTGTCAATGATGTTTACCACAATTGATTGGAAGTCTTTAAAAAGGATACTGCTTTTCTTCTCCATCACTTCAAAGATGTCAGAGTGTTCAGGAGCTGGTATAAGGGACACTTGATTATCAGATGAGCTCTCTGCAGTAGCTGATGACACTTGATCATATCGCTCACCTGGAGCGATCTCAAGCTGGAGCTGCAGGATGGCTTCCTTCTCTGTAATTTGTGGAGTTTCTATAAGGTTATGAAGTTTCTGAGATAGTGGAGTCCATTTGGTGACTTGAGGTGTACTTGATAAAAGATAATGGGCCTGGATATACTCTTTATCAGACGGAGCTGTTAGGACAGTCTCCTGTTGGGATGCCTCTTGTTGCTGACGGAGCTGCAGCAGATAAGATGCGTTTTCCTCCCTAAGCTTGCAATTCTCTCTCTCCAGCCTGGCAACTATTCTCTGTCGAACCTCAAGCTCAGTTTTGGTGTTCTTTAGTGCTGCCTGCCATTTCTCTGCATTTTCCTGCTGCAGTGTGTGCAGTTGCTCAAGCCGGTGTGATTGCGCCTGAAATGCATCATTTAGGTTGTGTAACCCAGTCTGGACAAACTTAAAGGCAATGCCCATGGCTTTTCTAGAAGATAGAGATTTAGCCATGTCTACCAACATGAAGGAGAGCTCTGTGGCTGTTTTAGTTCCAAAACTGATTTCAGACACCATGCACTCAGCTGAAGGAGGCTGAAGCTTCCAGATCTTCAGGATGGTCCTTGGGTCAACCTCTGGCTCTCTCCACCAACGCCACACACCATCCTTACCAATTACTGGAAAAGCATGAAGCTTATAAAACTTGCAGTCAAAAACAAGAGTGTACACTGGACTGAACATTTGGATCAATGACATGCATTTTTTTGTCCAAATCAATTAAATAATTTAATAAATACATATCGTACATCTAAAAGTTCCTTTTAGGCATTTATGTTTCCCAGAGTCTAAGAATGTCAGGGGGTTGTGACCATCTTACCATATATGCAGAATAAGTAACATCTTAAGGAAGATAATGTAGCCATTTGATATTTTATGCACAACAGCAGTAAAACAGCTCAAAACATATCATATTCTTATCATATTTTTTTTTACTTTAAAAGTATTCAACACACAGAAACCTTTGTCCATAAATTCTGATTTCCTCAAATGTCATGTGACACCACCAACAACAAAGGATGTTTATGCTGACATGCTTTTAAGAAAGAATGGGCATGGTAAAGAAGACGTCCATGGTGCAATTCCAAGGTCAGAGGCCCATTTCTGAATCAGGGTTAGGCTGATTCAGTTTGCTATGCCCTAGGAATACAATGAAAATGTGTTCTCATCATCATTATTATTGTTATTATTGTTTAAAAAGATAATGTGTGTGTAAACATCAAGGGCAACTGGTGCCCAAACACAAATACCAGTTTATACATCTTTCCAGTGGTGATAAATGACTTAAAAATATGTTTTTATTAATGTGAGTTTGCTCCATCTGACATGTTTGGGTTGGTGAAACTGATCATTCTGATTAAAAATAAATGTATACCATCATAAAAATATCAATGCATTGAGTATATTTTGGGGGGGGGGGGGTAAATAAATAATCAATTTGAAATTTGTCATTGCCCCACATACACTGCCAACATGCGCTTACCGTCCTTCTCCTTGGTCTTCCTGATGTCCTTGTCAAACAGCAGAGCACAAAGCTTTTGTGCTCGCTTGAAGCATGACATAATGTCAGACACGAACGTCTGGATTTTAACTTCCATTTCTTCCACCCATTCCTCTGTAATGCTGTCAGAGCATTTGAAATCTTCATCATCTTGTATCCCCTGTAGCTCTTCGGCTGAGGGAAAGAGAAGAGACAGTAGGAGACAGATGCATAGAGAAAGTCACGGGGCAAATCTGCGGCCTGGTTTTCATGACTCTGCTCAGTGAGAGGTGTAGTAGTGCATAGTGCTAACATTCTAAATATATATAGTTGCTACTAGATAAACATAAAACTAAATAATTGAGTGAAAACCTGTGAATTCAGCACAATATGAACTCCAGCCTGTTCGGTTTGTGAGAACGGTACTGAAATTTGATGAACATGTGAATTGTCTCCAGCACAGTCTTCTTGAAATCCAGAAAAATAGACAGAAAAATAAAACCAAAGGGTTACACACTCTCGCTGACTTTGCCTCCCAAATTTGTTATTGATATAGAACTGAAAAATAATGATCCCACATTGTTGACACCCAAGGAAAAAACAGAGTTCCTTGACCTCCAAAATCCCAATGGAACCCCTGGTGAAAAAACGTGTTGGACAGTTTTTTGCCTACTTATATTTTCTACAATGGATTTTAAAATTGTCTTATTGATTTTTAAAGCACTAAATGGCCTAGCACCTGTGTATCTCACTAAATCCCTGTCACTTTATGTTCCAACATGTGATTTTAAACCTGCTTTTTTTTTAACCTCCTCCAAATGGGCAATCGTGAGCTGGAGGTTAGGGATCCAGCCTCATGACCGGGAGGTCGCCGGTTTGATCCCCAGAGCTGACAGTACGTGACTGAGGTGTCCTTGAGCAAGACACCTAACCCCCAACTGCTCCCCAGGCGCTGTGGATAGGGCTGCCCACCGCTCCGGGCAAGTGTGCTCACTGCCCCCTAGTGTGTGTGTGCTCACTAGTGTGTATGTGGTGCTTCACTTCATGGATGGGTTAAATGCAGAGGTGGAATCCCCCTGTTGTGGGACTAATAAGGGTCTCTTAATCTTAAAAGCTAGTTTAAACTACAGAAAGAGTGGGGAGGCTTTCTTCTATTGTTATGCCTCTTAACTCTGGAACCTCTTACAATTAGACACTCAAGTTTAGCACACGAAAAAATGCTGTTAAACAGTTAAAATACTGTTGTCATTCATTTTATTTACCTTTAATTTTGATCATTTAATTGTTCTTGATTCTCTTCCTATTTCTGCTTTGGTTGTGTTTTTTTTTTTTTGTGTGTTTTTTTTTGTGTTCTTTTTTTTTTTCAAGTGTGCTCACTGCCCCCTAGTGTGTGTGTGTGTGTGCTCACTAGAGTGTGTGTGGTGTTTCACTCCATGAATGGGTTAAATGCGGAGGTGAAATTTCCCCATTGTGGGACTAATAAGGGTCACTTAATCTTAATCTTTTTAAAAGATTATTATAAATTTTAAAGCACTTTGAGCTGTTTTGTGAGTAAAAAGTGCTCTATAAATAAAACTTTATTATTATAATGAACAACAAGACTAACAACAAAATATGACACAGATTGGCACTCTGCATACCAAGGATGAAGGAGCTTAAAAAGATCATTAAATGCAATGACTTGTCTCTACAAACAAAGATCAGCCCTGTCTAGGCTACAGCCTTTTCTGTGGTTCTTTGTGGACACAAAAGCTGGACAGTGAAAATATGGGACAGGAAAAGAACTGATATCTTTGAACTGCAGTGCTGGCAAAGACTTCCGAGAGTCCCTTGGACAGCAATGAAAACAAATTGATCCTTGACTAAATCAAGCCTCATGTCTTATTTGAAGCCTGGATGAATAAATTGGAAAAAGCAGTTTAAATGCTTAGAAAAGTCGAAGGTAAATGACAAAGAGCGACTTTGCCAGCAACAAGATTAATCAAATACATCATGAATAAGCCATTAAGAGGCCTAAAATAGAGGACAGGACATTTTGAAGAAAAACTACTCATACGGTTGCAAGGACTCAGAACTAATGACCGCACTGAATAATAATCGCATGTGAAATTAGACAAATGAATTTCAGGAATATGGGGTCCCAGTTTTACTCACCAATGTCCTTTAACCACTGCAGAACCCCATCTAGTTCATTTTCCTTCTCAAGGCTTGACCGAAAAAAGGCATAGAGCATTTGACTGCGTTTCTTGTTCTCCTCTCTATCAAATAAATACTCATTTTCATCTTTTAAGTTCTCCTCCTGAAGGCGGGGGGCCTGATTCACTCTGTTCTGGATCACCTGCAGCTGTTCTGCTATCTCCTGTGAGGGGAAGGAGAAACGTTTGGTCTCTTTTCAGCAGAGGACTAACCTGCCCAAGTTACCTATAATGTTCACTGTTATTTTGTTTTTTATATTTGAATAGTAAATAATTGCCCTACCTGTTTTGCTCGTGTCAGCTGTGCACTTTCAATCTTCTTCAATACAGTCTCAACAGATGGGGGCAGTTCTTGCTGTGAGTAGCTAATGTTGACGTCACTCAAGGCAGGTTTCTCATCCATTTTATTCTTCATAAAATGTCTTTTTCTACACATGCAAACGTATAGATGTTATACAGACAAACGTATTCTTTAAAAAACCTTCTCTAAAGAAAATCTGTAATGGTTCTGACCAATTTTTCCAGGACTGGCTGATCTAAAACGATCCAAAGCCAACAAACCCCTGACTCAGGCCGGCTAGAGGCGCTGTGAGATGTTATGGTCTGAAAGCTGGTTGTGTTCTAGAACATGAAGCCCTGAAGACGAGGTTGTGAGCACTCAGAGAAAGCAGGAGGCCAAAAACTCGTATTTGATCAGAGCCAGTTTAAAAACGAAGCATTTCTATTTTCCCAAAACAGAGCTGCAGAACGCCAGAGGGCTAATGAGTTAAAAACGGCTTAAAACGAAACATTAAACTTGTTTCTAACATCTTGAGCTGGGTGTTTCTTTCATTTGGTGAAGTAGAAGGATGTTTCATTTAAAAAAAAATAATAAATAAATAAAATAAAATGAAATAAATCAGCCGTCTCTTTCTGTTTGGTCAGTAGGACGTTAGCATTACAGTTAGCACGAGCGCTAACTGGCTGCTTGTGCACCATAAAGTCCTGTAACTGTTCTTCAAAACCACTTAAAGTGTGACAGCAGTGTTGAAACTCTGTGCAGTGATGTGTTTCAAAAATTAGTCCATTTCATACATAAAAATGTTTAGCCATTAACAAACGATATGATTTTGCACAAAAGCCATAGGAACCTTCATTTTTGACTCTCCGGCAGCGCCCTCTAGCGTCTGGAAGGAGCTGCCGCGCTAACGGCCGGCTCATGCATGAAGTTTCAGGTTGTAACAAATGTAAAGTTTCAACACACAGGAGACTGTTGGTTTTCCCTGTTTGGACACAAACCCAATATAATTATGCACTTCTTTAGCCAGCACCGGTCACTTTATTAGGTACCCCTTGCTAGTAAAAGACTGGACCCCCTTTTGCCTTCAGAACTGCCTTAATTCTTCATGTCAGACCTTCAACAAGGTGTTGGAAACGTTCCTCAGAGGTTTTGGTTGGTTATTTGAGTTCCTGCTGCCTTTCTATCATCTGGAACCAGTCTGCCCGTTCTCCTCTGACCTCTCACATCAACAAGGCATTTTCATCCACACAACTGACCGCTCACTGGATATTTCCTCTTTTTCGGACCGTTCTCTGTAAACCCTAGAGATGGTTGAGCGTGAAAATCCCAGCAGATCAGCAGTTTCTGAAATACTCAGCTCACTCGGTCGCAATTGTTGGTGGCTGACGTCACTTGTCGGTGACGTCACACGCGACGGTGCAGTAACACCAGTCTTGTGTTTATCTGCGTTTTGTTCAAAACAGCACTAATAGAATATAATTAGAATAAACACAAATCAACGCGTGATGGAGTGTGTTAGCTAAAGCGACAGGATCCAGACCTCATCTGCAGAAGGTGCAGAATTCACGGTTTTACCGTCCAACGCCTAACCTAGTTAAGCTAGTCTGTCCTTCACTGAACGACCACAGTTAAACGAATCCATCCCATGACTGGGTTCCCCATGACGTCAGGACCTGCCCCTGCCTTATGACTGTATTATTCTAACCAATATAGTAATAACTGCTTCAAAACTTCACGTTGTTAGTGTTTTACTGTGTTTTTGTATGTGCTGTAAAGTTTTGAGGTGTTTCTACTGACAGAAACACTCAGTCAGGATAGATTAATAGACCATAAGACTTTTGCGTAGTGTTTGCGTAGACCAGTAATCATGTGACTGTCAATGCTCATTGCTACCCCTGAAACAGCCTGTCTGAAACCACTGTTTATTTTCCTTTTAAAATTCACATTTCTGTGGATTTCCACTGATAAGATCGACCATTCATTGTGCTGTGGTATGATTTATTTATGACACGAGTAGGCCATGAAAAACGGCCAATCTGATGATCACTTTAAAGGAATATTAACATACATTTCTGAGAAGCGTTTACGTCACATGTGTGACAACCGGCAGATGCTCTTGTCCAGAGGTTGGTGAAGTCTCGCCGTTTTGCGATGTCACAAAAACCAGCTCCATTAGGCCTACATATATCCACCGATTCAGCCTCCTGCAGTCGAGCTCTGCCCACTCACACTCGCGTTAAAGGACTGTTGAAGCGCAGTACAGCGCAGCCAATCAGAGCAGAGGTCATTTACATATCACTCTCAAAGACAATAGGGGATAAGAAGATGTTTTTGTCGTTACATTGGCCCGCACGAACGTGGATTTAAAGAGAGGACAGAAATAAAACGCAGGAAAAGGTGGGAAATTGGCCCTTTAAAGCTTTTAACTTTAACCAATATCAATGACACGGTCACGAGTGAAATCGAGAAGTGGGTTTATTCAAGCAAAGCATGTATTAAATACACACGGCTGAACCGGCGGTCACCCTGAAGTCGTGCAGGTCGGCGGAGAAGCGGAGAGCCGTTAAAATCCGCTCACGTCCAGCTGGTGGCAATAAGCGCGATTGTTCTGATCTCCAGGCCGCAGAAGGAAGCGGCGGGGCGGGGATGTGACGACAGCGGTGGTCATGGGTGAAAGTTGATTGGAGCGCATTTTGTTGTCTTTGTACAGAGAAGAGTGGAGTCTGGTCACGCAATTGTGTGTCTTCCCTCTTCCCCCGAATCCTCTCAAAATTCCCTCCCGAACCTTTCCCCTTCTACCCTCTAAACCCTACCCCTCCCCTGAGCGCGTCGGCAGGGTTCGAGCAGGTAAGGAGAACCCAGGTAGTCCGCTTGTCGGCTTTTATTCTCAGTATTTTTTGCGCAGCTCCGAGACCTGCGAAGATCCCCGGACCCTCGACTAGGCCGCTGCTAGCACTTCGCGGCGCGGATTAGCGCTGCGCCACTGGCCGCAGGAGCTCGCAGAGCCGAAGACGTCACTGGTGTTGACGCTGTAGCTAGGCAGCGTTTTCGGTTGACGATGTAATTATTTTTAATTATGGAGGACTTGCTGAAGAAGCTGGATGCGTGAAGGTTTAACGGGTGAATGTGGCTATCTGGTTAGCCTGTTAGCTTGCTAACGGCGGCTAGGTTGAGCAGTACGTTAGCCAGCTATGCTAAGCTAAGCTAAGGCGCGCGAGTCATTGACATGAGCGCAAAATGGATCACGATAGCTAGCTAGCCAAGCAGCTAACGCGACCGATCGTGTTATCTTCGACACGAAACGATGTTGCGAGCCCAAAACGTCCTAAGCTGGTGCTCACTGGCAGCGCGTGTTAGCCGAAGCCCGTCTGTAAAATCCAAGCGCTTTTAACCGAGTAACGTTGCTCGATTGAATCTCACTAGTTGGACGCCTAATGTGAACTAGTTAGCTAGCCTAACCAGCCGGATCTCTGTCAGGGTATTAGCGGTTGCTGCTTAGCTCTGGGGTTTCATATGGCGTATTAATGCCCGTTTGCTCTGGGCGAGTGGGCCCTGCTATTAAAGCGGTTTATTAACGTCTTTAAGATTTTAGCCTTTCGCTTTCCGTCGTTTTGGGTTTACTAGGTAAACTAACTACCCAGCTAGATATCTCGGTTATCCAGCCGTCGGACTTGAGCCTCTTTCCTGAGCGCATGTTTCGTTTTATCGAGGTATCCGGGCAGAGCGTAACGTAGCTTACACTTTGCTAACCCAGATAAGCGTAGCCACGTTTATTCTTGCGATTGCCTTATCGAGGAGCCAAGTTGCACCGTTTCTGCCGTTTACATGCTCAGAGTAGTTTAGATAACCTAGCTAGGTGGTCTCGTCCGAATGGAAGGCGTAGCCGTGTTACACGCAGCCCGGTAAACGCTTGGCCGGTGAAACGGCGTTGAAATCGCGTACCTGACTGCCGTTTAACCTGCGCTATATTAAGGTTCAGAATCAAAGTTGAAAAGACGTCTAAACTTAGCCACGGAAAAAAACGACCAAAATAGTCGTTAAAGACGTCATTTTAAGGTGTTTTAAGGCCGTTGATTCAGCAGTGAAATCGCGCAGCTACATAGCTGCTGTTAAATGTTTTATGGGAGAAGTTGTTAAGTTAGGTAGACGTTCAAGCTCAGCTGTTGAAAAGAATAACGTAAAAGTGATTTTAAGACGCTCTAAAGCCTTGAAAAAATATAAATACACTGAAATGTACTACCAGAGTCACCTAGCAGGCATAGTTTCTGGGTTAAAAGGCGTTGAAAATGCAGCGCTTTACCGTGAATCCTGTACTGAGCCGTTTCATGCTTAATACACAAGAGGAAGCCTTTTTACTGATATATAGAATCAGTGTTTGCATATAGAGCCATATACACCACATGATCTTTCGATGTGAAGGACCTTTTCGCCATGCAGAGTTTTCCTATAGTTAACTAACGATTTTGATTCCAGTGTAAACGAAGCAAACTTTGTTAAATGGAAACTTTATTGAAATCCTGTAGTTATTCTTAAATTCATTTGTGGAACATAAAACTGGACCATGAACTGTTTCAGGACTATGGCAAAGATCCTATGTGTTAATTCAGGAAGATTTTTCACCTTTGAGCCATAAGCTGTGTCAGTAGTTTGTATGATTTTTGACGTTTTAATGTAGAGGAAATCAAGGTAACGTATTTAACAAGACAAAATCATGTTCATTTTAGTTTCTGAGGAGTCAAATAAGGAGGGAAAGCTCTTCAGGGGGCATGCTCAGTGATCAGCCACCGCAGCATCCGTTATTGACCACCCAGGTGTGATTTTAAAGGGGGGTGAAAGATGTTTTCAGAAAGGATTTAGGTGAATATTGACTTGTTTGTTAGAAATGTTAGCTTCACAGCTCTTTTGCTAAACTAAAGAGACAAATTGTGGATACCAGTTATATCTTGGCTAAATGACTACGTTATGGGTAAGTTTTATATTTTGCTGAATCATTCCTCTAAATAGGTTCTTAGTCATAAAACGAGTTATGTACGGTTTTCCTGGTTAACGCATTACCTTCTACTGTGTTTGCGTTAGTGCTTACTTTTTTAACTTGTGTGCACAATTTGACCACTGCCAGTGTGGTGGTGTGGCACACAGTCAAACCCAGTCAGCTTCTGAAACAAATTTGCTCTTAAAAGGTAGTTAATGCAGTAACTTTTCTCATAGTACATTTCACTGTCTAATAAAAACTCGCTAATGACTTCAACTTGTGTAGCCAAAGCTGATGAACGAAGCGACATCTAGAAACGCAGCTGTAGCTTCATTCCAAAGTAAAATATGCTCCTGCAGTTTAAAATGAGCCTCGAACTATTAACACATGCGGCGACAAGCGTGGGTAATGTAGCTCAACATAGCTTAATGGCTAACTTTTACAAACGAGCCTGCGCAAAAATCCAGGCTGAACCCCGACGTAGACGTTATGCTTCATGTAGGTGTTAATCCTGATCCTTACCATTATTACTGCGTTATAGTGAAATGTCTATGAACGGTATTAACTGGTCACCAATGAACTGACTTTTTAAAACAGACTGTGGACGTCCGACTCTCATAACATGTCCCTGACTGACCCGCTGTCTCCAACACGCTTTGGACGTCCACGGACGTTCTGTTTACTGGGGGTGGTTCACTACCCGCTAAAGGGGAAATTCACATTTGATGCGTTATTGTCATCCACTGAGTTTCTGGTGCTCTGACAACCCATCAAACAGTTACACTAGCCCTATTTTGGGTTTGTAGGGAATGAACTCATAATCGTGTAACGTCAGTCAGAAGCATGGCCAAGTGTGGCGTTAAGCTTTCGTTTGTGTTTCTGATTTTACTCATCGCTTGCAGGTTTACTGTGGACACGAATGCACGATTTCATGCTACTTGCGACATCTTCGCAACTAGAAGGTTTATGGTGGAATTGAGCCAGGCAGCTAGTTACATTCCTGGTTTTCCGTGCCATTGAACACATGTAGTAATTGTAGCATTATTTCATCAGTGGGACCTGGTGCTTCCCCTGTGGTTAAAGTTCATGTGTCTGCACGATGTGCTGTAGAATTAGCAGACCGGTGCTGCAAGTCCCAGGAAGGATAATCAGGTTGATAAATCTTTATTTTCTGCCTGAATTGACTGACTGAAATTCCTAGCTTTGGCTGTGTTCAAGAGGGCCAGGAGTAGGCCATAATGACTGACCTTCTAGACAAAGCTGGACAGTTGTGTGGATCTAGATGAAGAGGCTATATTTTCAAGAGTGACTATTAAGCAAGGATTAGCACAAGTAACATTGCCTTCTGCAAATTCATTCCTAATGAGAGCAAAACCCAGCCTGATGGGAGCTCCATTACTTCTGCCACTATCCCTGGTATCAGCTGTGTTTCACGGCTTGTTTTGGAAGCCTCAGTAGATTTTTGGCCTCTTCAACCAGTTGTGCAGTAGGTTAAACAGCTCTTTTATATGCAGTTTAAATGTAGTGTAATTTGTGAGCCAGATGAAATTACATTATAAAGGCTATGTTTTTAGGATTTTTAGATCACTGCTGGGGGTGGAGGGGCACTGGAATTGGGGTTTTTCTCAGGTTTGTCTTTTCTTGTCCGTCCTGCTGTTTCTGAATATTTGCTATTGTTAACATTGGAGCTCATAAACTAACCTTGCACTTTTCACTGGCAGATTTTTTTTCTTCTTTTGGTGACCGGCTTGTCTGTGCTCTTACTTTGACTTGAGAGGAGGTAATCGTTGCTGTGCTTTTGGAACCCATCGCTAGTCTAGGAGCTCGCTGCACAGTTCGGCAAACCCGTCTGTGGGTTGTACTGAAGTGTTGTGCCCTTGGAGACAATGAACCTTTCTAAAAGCCAGCATTTGGCCAGGCTCGGTTCTCTAATGCAGGCAAGTGGTGACCTCTGCTGCATCCGTATCAGACTGAGGTGCGGACGTGCAGTGGCAGCACAGATGTGGCTTGTGCCCTCTGTGTTTAGCTTCACAAGATAGCAGTGTGCCAGTGTGCTGTAGTTAGGGTTTTTTTTTTGTTTTTTTTTTTTTTTTAAATAGGCTTCTGTCTTTTCAGTCCAGACATTTCTGGTTTGTTCCATCAACAAAGTACAAGGCTGCTCTGAGGAATTGGCAGCTCCCTCTGGATGTGAATCTTATTTGACACAGTGGCCAACATGGAGTTCTGCTAAGGCTGGGCAATGCTGTCAAAAGCTTTGCACAGTCGACTTTGATATAATTTGGTATGCGTAGTTACTATATGGATCAACTTATGTTTTTTTTTTTTTTGTCTGCATAGTATTTTTAACATGGATGAATATACAAAGCTTAATCGTTTGTTATACAAACTTCTGAACTTTAACCGTTATATTTAATTCATAATTGTCTCAATGTCGCAGAGTTACAATGCAATTTTAAATAGTTAAAATTTTAGCTTTTGAAGAAATTGGCTTATTTATTTGGGCTGTTTTAGTTTTAGATCAAAATAAACACAACTTGCTGTCTCTTAACTGTCATGCTGGTTTGTGTTGAGTGAATGGCTAGACATCTGCTTCCCTGTGTAATGTAAACATGTGTGTAAAATGCAAGTTGGCAAGTTCTACTGAATTAGAAGTTCAAGTTTGAAGTCTTTGCTACTAAAACCGAATTTAGGAGTAGAATGGCATAATCGTTTTATTGAAAAATAATTTAAATATGCATTATTGATATTGGGAAAAGTTGGTGTTTATTAACAAGGTTTTTGTTGTACCCCATGTACTGTTTATATGTGTGGAATGACGATTGTGTTTGTCATTCCCGTGTCTTTCATCTCTTCAGATTTACTTCACAGGGTTGTATGTGCCAGTTGTAATTTCCACTGATCTCTCCCTGACGTCACTAAAGGAAGTCCTGTTTTTCTGGCAAAGTTCGTCTCTGGGCTGTAACCCATTTAAGCCACTCTTAAATATCTGTAGCAATGCCACGTTTGCTCAGACTACACATACAGATTTTGAGTTGTTTAAAAGCATTTTTCCAAGTGTAGTGTCCACTTGGGCAGCCCCAATGGGTGCCCTTATTTTTGCAATATGTGCAGCGGTTGACTGGTCACCTCCTTGCATTTTCATTCTGCTCTGCTGGGTAATTGTGGCCTTGTGGGTGCCAAGTTCCTGGCTTGATGCTTTGGCTCATTCATCCGTGGGTGGGTGTGTGCTTCCTTCTAATTCTGTTGGTATTTGGTCATTCTCCATGAAGAAAACGGCTCTCTGAAAGGAAGTACAATATATCCAAAGCTAAAACTTTTAGAAAAGAATATATGCATCATAATCCATTGGAAAGCATTGGGCTATTTTCAGCCTATTGGGTAATTATCTGGTGCCCTTCCAGAGAAGCCAATCTCTTATCATGAACAAAAGGCAAATGGCACTAAGCAGAGTCATAAATAAAAAATGAGCATGGCGTGTGCTTCGTTCAGTTTTATATTAATATTCACAGCCCTCTGAGTGACGACCTGTTGTGGGTCATGATTGTAAAATATTTTCAGTCTGCTGGTAACATTTTGGTTAAATTTTTAGCCTTGTGGCTTGCAGTAATTGTATTACGGTGTGTTGTTTTTGTTTGTGTTTTTTTAATCCATTGACATTTTAACTGACCCTTTTGCCAAGTGGGAACTTGTGTGTATCTGCAATAGAAATCTGTTTGCAGTCAGTTGAATGTCAGCTAGTCCATGTCCATGAGTGTTACCAACAGGTCTAAACACAAACCTTCTGTGATCAGAGTTGGCTGGGCACTAAAACGATAATCACAATTTAACTTTCCTCAATATAACTAAAATACCAAACCTCATTTCAGTATAAAAGACCGTTCCACGTTGTAGCAGCAGCCCTGGTTGTTTTCTACTGTAAGGAAAGCAGCACTACTCTGCTGTCACCAGGAGAGGGAGCACTGCAGAGTTTTCCGACATGAATAAAGGGGGGGCAACGAGTAAAATGACTCACCAAATATACTTTAGCGATGTCTGTAACGTAGAGTTATACATTCCCTGTTTGTGTGGAGCGATCGGCAATCTGTTCTCCTGTGACCAAGTGCAAGTGATGAAGTGGTGTAACTATACTGTCCTACAGCAAGCTTGCCCCTTTCCTAATATCCTAACAAGCTTTAGAAGCGTTAAATTGCACCTGCTGGATCTGGAAGCACGGGTTGGTTAACTTTTAATGCTATATTTCATGTAATTGAATCCTACCAGTGTGGCCTAGACGTAGCTGCATCTGTTTAGTGTTGGTAATCTCAGTCATCTGTAATCAGACGTTTCTCAGATAGGTGATGGAGACTTTTGATTGCTTCTCTGAAATAATACCAAAAATGGAACTAACTCACCCCTGCCTGCGAAGAGCTCTGTGCCTTTCTTCATTTGATCTTAATTTGTTTCTTGAGAGCCCATTTTTATCAGAATGGATTGTTTTAATGTAAATATGTAACTTATTAACATTTACAAAACACATGTATAAGTTAAACTGAGATGCTATTGTGTCTGTAACAGGTTTAGCATCGGTGACCAAAGAGCATACAGCGGATCCAGGTAGATCTCCAAAGCACAGGGATGGACTCTGGCGTGATTGAAGGTGGACTCAATGTCACTCTCACCATCAGGCTCCTCATGCATGGTAAAGAGGTTGGCAGCATCATCGGGAAGGTCAGTTTCATTCTTTTTCTCTGAAGCCGTTAAATATTATATTGTGTGCTGTTTAAATGCTCTGAAATATTTTGTTTAAAAACTACCAAGCTTTCTTTTTTTTCTGAAGACCATCTGAAAGTAGGCCATCATGCTAAAACTGCTCAGCCACTCTACTGCCCCACAGGATGAAATGCACAACCAACATCACAATGTGAATGTGTGCTGTTTGTATGTTTCTATTGTTTGGTGTGGTGGGTTTTTTTTTTTTTTTTTTTTTTTTTTTTTTTTTTTTTTTTTTCCCCTCTCCTCCCCCCCTTTTCTTTTCTTCTCTGATACCCAGTCAAGAATTTTCTGCTGATACTTGCCCCATACCATCTCTAGTGTTCATACTGAAAGATGTTTATTCTAAAACTCTGTCCCACAGAAATGGCTTGAGTTTATGCTAATGTAAACAGAGCATTTATTGTAGCCGGTAAAATTTTTCCCTAATCAAATATTTGAACGTCTTCTAGCTCGCATGTCTTTGTTTTTGCTGGTGTTTTTTGAAAGGAGTCATATTTAACAGGCTACTTTTTTCCTTTGCAGAAAGGTGAATCTGTGAAGAAGATGCGAGAGGAGGTGAGAGGAACCACATCTGATTGTTGCCTAGGTTTTTAGCCAACTTAAATTTCTGGCATTTTAAATTCATACTGTGAATAATGCACATAACAGTTCAGCTATAATGACTGTTTTTGCATAGAAAAGTTTCAATAAATAGCTGACCCAGATACTCACTGTGTCTCTTGCTCTTATTCTCTTGCTCCTCTTGTCTCCTGCAGAGTGGTGCTCGCATCAACATTTCTGAAGGGAACTGCCCAGAGAGAATCATCACTTTGGCAGGGCCCACAACTGCCATCTTCAAAGCCTTCTCCATGATCATTGACAAACTCGAAGAGGTATACATTCAACACTTTTCTCAAATGCTTCTATGTGGTAACAATTATGTCTGAAAAGGGGGTGTAAACCTCTGACCTTAAAACCATTTAATTTTATATAGATTCTTAAGGAAGCAGTTTGTAGCATCATGAACTAACAGGCTTGATTTGTGTTGGTAAAATTCAGAATTATATTAAATGCAATGTGTCTGCAAATGTTGCTGGAGGAAGAGTTCAAACAAATTGGATATGTAATTATTAAAAATGCTTTTTGTTTATTTGAAAATGGTGAATGACTGTTTTGTTAAGCTAAAAAGAAAAGAGTATACGTTACTGTATATTACGTCGAATCCTTTGAATCACTGTTGGCTTGTTTAGCTGTGTGGGTTGGGTCTTTGTGATAACAGCCACGGGACTGGAGCACGGAGCGCGTTTGAACCATCAATAAGTTAAATGACAAATGTCCGTGTATCTTCTCTGTGATGTCCTTGATCACGCTTCACTTGAAGCTGAGACTCTAGTGAAGCGTTTTCCACTTAAAGAGTTCAGTGAACTGAAGTGAGCCGAATATAAAGGTGTTTCTTAGGACAAGGTGACTGCCCAGGCTCGGCCGTTTTTAACAGCCATTTTAATGTGAAATGAATGATTTAGTAAACTCTTCTTCTTTTAATCTCATGAATTTGGCTGGTACCACAGCACAGTGTTTGTTTTCCTTTTTGCTTTTAATTTAATTTTATTTATTTATGTGTTTATTTAAATCTTTTAGGACATCAGCAGCTCCATGTCCAATAGTACAGCCACCTCTAAGCCTCCTGTCACACTGCGCATTGTTGTGCCTGCCAGCCAGTGTGGCTCTCTCATTGGCAAAGGTGGCTGCAAGATCAAAGAGATCAGGGAGGTAGGTAAATTCTCTCTTACCGTCAGAGAGACTGCTCTATTTTTACTTTCTCTTAGTTGCATATCAGTTAGCATTTCTTGATCATAATTTAAATTGGTGTGTTCTGTGTCTCTCAAGTCAACAGGAGCTCAGGTACAAGTGGCAGGAGACATGCTGCCTAACTCCACTGAAAGAGCCATTACCATTGCTGGGACGCCGCTGTCCATCATTGAGTGTGTCAAACAGATCTGTGTGGTCATGCTGGAGGTAAACATATGGGCAAAGTATACATATTAGTTATGCTGTTGCATGTGATTTAATTTGTCTTGAGATGACCCCATATTTAAAATAAGCATATAATATTCTGGCCAAAATTGTGTGTTTGTCAGATGCCTGAATGTCTTGACTTGTTAAAATGCCCACAGATCATTTGTCATAAGCATTATAGACTTGGACAAGATCTTCCATTTCTGCAATATAAATACTGTAGAGGCTAATGTTGTGATAACTGACATCTTTTGTAACCCTTACAGTTTATGAGAAGGCCTTTCGTACTAGGTCTAGTACAGTCACTCATTGTAGCAACAGTAATCCACTAGTAATTTGGCAGTTATTGAGCTTCTCGTTTCCTTTTTTAAGTTTGAGGAACTTTGTTAATGCTGAATTGTTATTTCATGAACTTGCCACAGCTTTGTATATTTATACAGCAAGGCTTAATGCAGAATCCTCTTAATAGCCTTCACTTTGTGCCTCACTTGTGTTCACTTTCAGTGGCGGCTCTACATGAACATTTGTGGAGTTTGTAACGTTCAAGTAACATTCTTTGATACTTGGCAATTTTAGTGAGTCAGTTTAGTAAATATTTCAGCTTGAAGCCCAACTCCTAAAATTACTGGAGCCATATTCATATTTGTGCACAATGTTTCATGCATGTCATTTTGAATCATATGTATGAGATTTTGCTAGCATAGGTTTTGATGGTGCACACAGGATCCCTGAGGAGATGAACGCAGCTTTATAATAGGCATCTGCACACACCCTAAATATCATTCAAATGGCAATTGTCAGCTGAACAAACATAAATGTATTTATTTTTTAAGATGGCACAGAGTATTTATGTCGGCCTTATTGCAATCACAGTAATCCATTTTATGATCTCTGTAATTACATGTGTGTGTTTTATCCTTTTACCCAGTCCCCCCCCAAAGGTGTCACCATCCCGTATCGACCTAAACCCTCAGGTTCGCCTGTTATCTTCGCTGGAGGACAGGTGAGTGTCCTGCACTCGTTCCTTAAGAGACACAGAGCCGACTTTCAGCTTTACATTTTTTTTGTGGAAGTTATTGTTATAAAGATTAATACTGACTGTCCAATGCTTGCAGGCATATGCGGTGCAGGGACAGCATGCCATTCCCCAACCTGATGTAAGACAAACTTTCCACTGTGTTCACACCTGAAAGACTGCAATCTTTGTTTTCTGGAGATAATACTTTTGCTGGTATTCAATAAAAGGAAATGACTTTTGTATAAAAAAGAGAGAGAAATGACTTTTTTTCTTTCTCCCTCAATCACAGCTCACTAAACTTCACCAATTGGCAATGCAGCAAAGCCCATTTCCTTTGGCCCCAAGCAGTCAAGGCTTCACTGGTGAGTGCCCTCGAGTGAACATTCCTTCCTTACTCTGTTTAATTCATTGTATAATTGTTTGTTTGTTGTTTTTAAAGCTGGGATTGATGCCACCGCACAGACTGGCTCTCATGAACTGACCATTCCAAATGACGTGAGTTGCTTTGTGACCGTCTCGCCGATGTTGTCATCGGTTGCCTATCATGACTGAGATCATATTTGGTAGAGATGCAATGGTCAGATATTTTTATTAGTATTATCTCAGTAAGGGTAAACATTTATCATATTTTATTATTTGCATTATTAGCATGATTGTTACAAATGTTATTGGTGCTATTTGTGGTTATTACTTTGCTTTTGAGTTTAATGAAGCCTTATGTAATAAAGGCATCACTGATCAGTTATTTTCATAGCCTGTTCTAATTCAGGGAATCCTGCCCGGTCACTGAGCACTGGAGAGTTCTGTTGCTGTTTGACAGTTGGTTCAGGACCACTGAGGAAAGAGTGACTTAATAACCACAGGCTTAAAAACTGTGTGCTAGTAGCGACAATCTAGCATTTCGCTTCATAAACATATTTCCCTGCTGAACATGTTATTGGAATGACTTTACCCTTTTTTAAATATATTTTCTTTGATTGGTTAGTCGTGTATTAAAGGGTTGCACCCGTACCTTTTTAAGTGTCTTCTTGAATTGGTCATTTGTTAGAGGAGGTATTGGTCTGATTTTTAAATGTAGAATATTCAGCTGATCTGGGCACATGTTAGTGTGAAAATGAATGGGGGAGGCACTTGTGGTTAAAATCTCTTCTCTTGCAGTTGATTGGCTGCATCATTGGCCGTCAAGGTGCCAAGATAAATGAGATCCGTCAGATGTCGGGAGCGCAGATCAAGATCGCCAACCCTGTTGAGGGCTCCAATGATCGCCAAGTTACCATCACCGGCTCCCCTGCAAGCATCAGCCTGGCCGAATACCTCATTAATGCTCGGTAACATGCGCATATCTCTGATATTGTGAGAAAGTAAGCAAGTTGATTTCTCTGTCGGGAGTTCGCTTAGCTACCCAAAATAAAACGGCTCTACATTTTCATTACTAGTGAACTTGTGTTCTTACAAAATGAAAGTACGGTTAGGGAAAGATGCATCGGATCTTCATGGGAGTTACACTCTGTAATCCAGTAGTGAAGTGGGACTGTTGGTTCTAGATCATTTCAGGACAAAATGTGAACTTGGCCCAAAAAAAAAAAAAAGAAGAAACTCACCACTGTCACTTTTTGAGCACTGGCATAGAACTGCTGTTTTCAATTTGTGTCAGTTGACTCGCACATCAGTGAGGTTACCACTCGTATTCAGTCAGTGCTAAAGAGCTACAAGAAGGCTTACAGTGACCTTGATCTCTTATTTATTTAGTGCCCCCCACCCCCTCAAATTTAGCCACATTCATTGAAGTCAAAACTTGATTCCACTGTCAATGCGTTGGGCCTTCAGTTCAGCTGGTGTAGTCCTAAGTCATTGGAGAGCTCTCTTGGTTTGACACGGTGTGGGAGGAAATACTTGGCCATTTTTTTTGTACTGCGTTTTAAGAATTACACACTTATTTCCAACCAAAGCAGCAATGGATTGAGTAATACTGTAACATTCGGATAGCTCAAAAAGATGAGATAACTAGGAATGAATGGGTTCTGTCCATTTTTCTTCCTTAGTTTTCAGATATCACGTGTGAAGGCCTTAAGGGTTCCCCCCTGCTGTAACTTTCTTTCTAAAAGTCTGTTGTCTTGCAGCCAAAACCTATTTTGCCTTATTTGCAGGTTTTGTCTGTGAATAGAGACCCAAGTTTTTTGGTTGATGGTGTATGTTTTTAAACATGCTCTTACGCAGAACTCTGCTTTCTCTTGCAGACTCTCTTCTGAGGCAACAGGACTGGCTGCAAACTGATCTTCTCAAATGACTCATCTCCATTAGACAGTTACCCCCCACCCCCAACTTCACACACGCGCACACACACATACACACACACGTGCGCACACTCACTTTCTGTGCAAAAAAAGAAAAAAAAAGGCAACCAAGTATTCTCAACCTAGCTTTTGTCCTCACCCACCCGAGCTGTGCTTCATAAATATATGCTTCATGAATATATTTTCTGGAAGTAAATATGCATAGGTATTTTATTTATTTATTTCATGGACGTGTTTTTAAAATCCCTTTTGCTTATAGTTTTTAACTTTTTTTTCTTTTTTTTTGGGTTTTCAATGTATATCCTGTTGTACACATTAAGATTTGAAAGTAATGGGGAAAATCTGAAGAGACAAATATCCAGTTTTTTTGTTGTCAGATTTTTCTTACAAAACACATGGAAAAAATAATAAAAAAAAAAACAGTAACATGATAAATCCACAGCTTTTTCCCTGTATCATACAAATTTGTCTATTTATTTTAATTTATATCTAGGAAATGTTTTGGGTTTGGATGAATTAGAGCAGACAAGCTCATCGCCTGTTACCTGATTTTGTTTTTGTTTTTCCCCCTCGCCTTTCGTTATCCGTCACCAGTTGTGGGGTGTTTCAGTGGACTTAAGACTGCAGTGGTTTTGTTGATAAAATTTTTTTTTTTTTTTGGGTCAAATATTTTGTCATTCCTGTATGTTTTGTATTCTTTTTTTCCCCTCAGAAGTTGAAGGCCATTTTGATAAAGGGATGGGTAAGAGTGTCTTGGACGTTTCTGATAAATTGATAAATATTACTGATATAATAATGAGTTGAAAATATTTCTTTTAAACAGAGAGAATATTTTTTTTAACCTATTGGGGTGGGGAGCCTGCAAAGGATTCCAAACTGACTCATTGTTTATATGGTGCGACTGATTAATCAACTAGAAAGATCATTCTAGAAGTAACACTAGTTTCCTCTTTTCTCTATTTGCTTGGTTAAAATTTTTATTTTGTAAAGGAGAACCTAAAACCTTTTTTGTGCACGTTTTCAGAATATTGTAGATTTGAAGTGCAACAGGAATGAAGAATTATAAATGCAAATTAAAATGATGTGAAATGCTGAAACAACTAAAAGATGGCTTTCTTTTTTTGTTTTTGCTTTTAATCTCAGATCTGTCAGGTTTATGGAGCCATTCATAAACCTATTAGATGCGTCCTCTAGTTTTTTTTGGTCCATGTGCCCAGCAGCTTTCAATCTTCGTTCATGTGTAGTTGAAATCTTTCAACTGGAAAGGAAATGGGCCTGTGATTAGGGGTCACAGTCTATAAATCAATCCACTAGTCGGTGTTGTGGGCAGCAACTGACAACAGGCTGGAGGAGAGAACTTAAAAACAAAGCTCCGAGTACTTTACTAGTATGTAAATGTTCCCCGAGATCAAAGCAGCTCTGTAAGATGTGTAGAAGTGATGAGAAACGGGCTCGCCAGGCAGACTGGAAGTTTTGGGAACAGCATCTCTGATGAAGGCCTTTTTGGCTGGCGTGCACATTGACCACAGCCAGAGAACTTGTAGAGAGGAGAATTCCCACTTTCCAGGTTTCTCCCGAGCGAGTCCAAAATGAGTGGGTTGATGAGAAGCTTAGTCATTCGCATCACACGTGGAACGAAATGGCGTATTCAAGGTCCCAGTTAACTCCCAGCAGTAACAATAAACAATACACAGAAGGTGCAAATAACAGCAGCATGAGTTCAAGGTAGAAGGTGCACATCTTAATACTAGTAATGTATAGAGTGACGTGTAGGGGTGATATAGTGGAGGCACTGGTTCAGTACAGCACCACAGGTAAATAAGTGGACATGAAGTGCCATTGCAGTGGAGTTTAAGAGTCTCACAGCTTCAGGGAAGAAGCTGTTCCTCAGGCTGGTTGTTTTGCTCTTAATGCTCCACAACCTCCTACCTGAGGGGAGCGAGACAAAGTGTGTATGTTGGATGAGTGGGGTCCTTCATGATGCCAGTGGCCCTTTTCCTGCATCTGGAGGTGTACATGTCCATGGTGGTGGGAAGGCTGACTCCAACAGTCCTCCTTCACCACCCTCTGCAGAGCTTTCCTGTCTGCCGCAGAGCAGCTTCCGTGCCACACGGTGGTGCTGGAGCACAGAACGCTCTCCACCACAGATCTGTAGAAAGAGGAGAGGACTGACCTCCTGAGTCCAGCACGCCTAGCCTTCTGAGGACGTAGAGGCGCTGAGGTGCCTTCCTGATCAGGCTGGAAGTGTTATTACTCCAGGTAGGAATAGAGTACCTATAGCTGGAGACCACTTCCACTGCAGATCCTCCGATATGTAAGGGGGGTGGGGGGGGTGGTGTTGCCCCTTCTGAAATCCACAATCATCTCCTTTGTCTTCACGTAGATGCAGACATTGTTCTCACTGCACCAGCTCTCCAGGTGTTCCACCTCCTGCCTTTAGCCAGACTCATCACTATCTGTGATGCATCCCGCCGCTGCCGTGCCGCCCGCACACTTTACAGTATGACCGCCTGGATGGACAGTTATATGTGAGCAGTGTAAACAGGAGGGGGCTCAGCACACAGCCCTGAGGGGAGCCGCTGCTGGGGATGATGGTGGAGGAGATGTGGAGGTCCAGGACCCAATGACAGAGAGAGGTGCTCAGTCCCAGTGTGTGGAGTTTGTAAGCCAGGGTCTGGGGAATCCACGAAGAGCAAACGGACGTGAGAGTCCTTACTCTCCAGGTGGGTGAGGGCAGTGTGGACCACATGGGTGGGTCCCCAGTGACGTCAATGTTGGCTTTGATGTGGGTCGTGATGTTGAGCATTTGAGCAAAATCGCAGTTTATAAACGCTTAGACGTTTTTAATGTAAAAGACTGCGGTCATTTCCTGAACTCAGAACAGCACAAAACATTTTAACACCGATGTTTTTTATTCTTAAGAGCTTTTAAACTCGAGCTATAGGAGTTTAAAACGGCGCTTCATGTAGGGCCATGACGTCAGTGAGCGCGGACAGCCAATGAGCTGCCGCGCTCGCCCATCAATCATCCCACTAGCAGTAAGGCCCGCCTCCTGCTGCATGAAACCCGTGTGCTGTAGAAAAAAGGAAATATATAGATTTCTTTGGCGGGGGAAACACACCCTTTTGCTTTCTAAAGCTAAAGAAACGTTCTGGACGAGTGATTAGAAACTATTTTAACTTTTTGGTTTAGCCGTTAAAGTGCCATTTACTCCCATTCGTAACAAGTAAGAGAATTCACAAGCAAGTTGGTGGTTGGATAGTGTACACTTCTGCCTTAGACTGGGGTTCAGTCCCCCACCAGGGTAAACACCCTACACTACACCAATAAGAGTCCTTGGGCAAGACTCCGAACACCGCCTTGGCCTGCCTGTGTAAAATGATCAAATTGTAAGCCGCTCTGGATAAGAGCGTCAGCCAAATCCCGTAAATGTAAGTTATTAACCTTGTTAATTACTTAACAAGGTTTCACAGTTTGTTACTTCTTACAGTATAACAAATATAATACTAAAAATGGGAAAAATATAAACTCCATCCATCACAAAAATTAACAACAGAATTTAAGCCTAATAACACTTGGCGTTAGGTTCATACCACTTTGATGCTGGAGAACAGTCAAGTGCCTTTGCTGTTCTGTTCTTCCCTTGTAATTTGATGTTATTAGGCAAATGTCATTTCCAGAGCAGCATTTAAAGAGGGTATGGAAAACTGAATAAGAAGTCAACTTGGCGTAGCTTCATTAACTACCTGTCGCTGCTGTCAGAAGAAAACTTTACCTGGCTCTCTGAGATAAAGATTTATCCACTTAAAGTTTGCCATTCAGACACTTTAACCCGTTGTACGTTAAGGGGGCGCCGCAGAAAAAGAACTGGACAGTATGACGCGTGCAGACAAATGCTCTGTTATTTTGAAACAGGCGTTTCAATAGCAGGAATTGCCAACTTCAACACAATAACACAGGAGGACAGGACACACGAGGAAGGTGGACACTTCAACATGTCCAACACACTTAGCCCACCCTCCTCTGACACAATGACAATAAATAGCCACTCTTTCACTAATATCAACAACCGCAACAATAACTGTCCTTCATTAAAGTAGGAGTATGGCACCTCCCGAGAGACACTTTGCATGGCCACAACTCCTGAGCTCCCCACAGCAGTGCCGTGGAGGCCACAGTACATATCACATTTATCTGCATGTCTAGGAGGAATGTTGCTAATTCGGTGCCCAACTCTGCATATCCCCTTCACATGTAATACTTTTGGAAAAGCGCTTCTAGTGTTGTTTTTGCTCACATTTCTTCTCATTAATTTTTTTTTGTTAGCAAAGTGGTTTTATTTCATTCTGTGCAAGTCACTAACACATTCTGCCATTCCTTAGTGACCAGAGAGATAAGGGGGTGGATTAATGTGGTATAGGGGTGGGTCTTATAAATGACTGACAGGAGGTCAGTGTAAACACAGACAAACCCTCTATGGATCCTCAAGCACATAATACACGTATTTGCTTCAACATAATACACATTTTTCAGGTTGTTGTACCAGTAGTACCAAATACTCTGACAAGCCTTGTAATGCAGCTTTATTAGGCAACCAAACTCCAGAATGTCACTGAACAACTCGTCTCTTTTCTGCTACTGTCTTCTTAGAGTTGTTAGGGGTTGTGTAGTCATGGGCATGACTAGTAGACAAATCATCCACAACTAACATGTATTAGTAGCCACCCACACTAGGCTCCAAATGTGGATAGTTGATTGAAAGGAACCTGTCCCCCGATGACGCCCGATGACTGCTGGGATAGGCTCCCCGCGACCCTAACGGAGAAGCGGCTTGGAAAATGAATGGATGGATGGATGGATGGATGGATGGATGGATGGATGGATGGATGGATGGATGGATGGATTGAAAGGAGTGCAACTCTTAGAACCCTTGATAAAGCAATACAAGACTTCTCTAGTGCCTCTCATATATCTAATGTCTATAATACATGGCCTGTCGTGTGGTAAAGTACGTAGATCTACATCCTTCATTTCACTACACGACAGGCCATCGATGAGTAAGTCCACAAATCTCTGACAAGTGGCCCACTAAACGGTAAGAAATTCAAGTTTCCTGGAGTGGATCTGTGATTTCTTTTTACGGGTATGCAGTTTATTGAGCCTCACTCAATGACTCAGAGCTTTCCCTCTGTTGTTGTGGTACAGAATAAGCCCTCTGTGTGAAATGCGGTCCTCTGTTGTTCTCATGGCCGCCCTGCAAAAGCTTAATTCAGTCAAATTAATCAGTTTGTAGGTTACAAGACTTGCTGTTGCAGGAAAAATCCTCAGATAGGCTTATTGTCAAGTAATAATAACACATGAAACCAGGGGTCCTCCTTAGATCCTCAAAAGTAGCATACCCTGTAAAATACCCTGAAGTCCGCAGGGTCAATATGTACGCTAAACAGCCCACATAACCCACCTCATTCTCTAGTAACCCACATTTATTTTTGACCTTATCATGGTGGAGAGTTCTCAGGATATTTTAAGCCCCTTTATCTGGCTTATTCTGAAATGTCCAAGCCAACCACTCAAAAACATGACTGGCACATTGGTTATGCAGAAGGGGATATGAACCTGTACACAGAGACCCCATGGGGTGACCCCACAGGGACATCCACTGTAGGGTGATGCTGAGATTTGGGTCACTGGTGTCAAGTTGGCTAACTGACTCTCCGTTGAAGCCATGTTAGACTAGATGTTTGCCATTGACAGCAAACACTCTCCAACTTTTTTACAGGAAATGGAAAATCATACTAATCTGGTTGAATTTGCTCAGTTTAACACTGGGCTTAAGGAGTTGTTGCTCTTGGTAGCTATTCATTGGCTGATATCTAGCCTGCCTTTCTTGTCCGTTCCTACATTCTCAGACAAAAATGTATTGAACTGTCACAGGGGTGGTACCCCTAATGTCCCTGAGGGGTACGTCTTCAGTACCTTTAGTAAAGGAACATAATTGTACCAAAACACATTGCAAATATACACTCACCGGTCACTTTACTAGGTACACCTTGCTAGTAAAAGGCTGGACCCCCTTTTGCCTTCAGAACTGTCTTAATTCTTCATGGCAGACTTTCAACAAGGTGTTGGAAACGTTCCTCAGAGATTTTGGTTGGTTATTTGAGTTCCTGTTGCCTTTCTATCATCTGGAACCAGTCTGCCCATTCTCCTCTGACCTCTCACATCAACAAGGCATTTTCGTCCACACAGCTGACCGCTCACTGGATATTTCCTCTTTTTCGGACCGTTCTCTGTAAACCCTAGAGATGGTTGTGTGTGAAAATCCCAGCAGATCAGCAGTTTCTGAAATACTCAGACCAGCCCGTCTGGCACCAACAACCACGCCACGTTCAAAGTCCCTTAAATCCCCTTTCTTCCCCGTTCTGATGCTCGGTCTGCACTTCAGCAGGTTGTCTTGACCACCTCTACACGCCTAAATGCAGTGAGCTGCAGCCGTGTGATTGGCTGGTTAGCTTTCTGTGTTAACAAGCAATTGAACCTAATAAAGTGGCTGGTGAGTGTATATTTTTTGTTATGGAGACTGGAGACTGGAGACACCCTTCCTCCAGGCTTTTATTTTATTGTTCTGTTTTAAAACATTCGGTTATGAAAATATGTATTTTTTCCCCTGGGGAAAAAACTTACTAAGGTACAAGTTCACACCCTCAGTAGTGTTTTTAGGACAGCTGTGTTTGGTATGGGCTTGACTAGAATGTGTCTGAGGGCATTTGTATTGAAACTTTTTTTATTCCTCCTGTCAGTCAGAGTTTTTTCAGCAGTCCATTTTTTCCTGCCAGATTAGGAAATATAATTTTTACTCATTCAGTATTTATAATGTTCTTTTTTTGCAGTTTCTTTTATTTCATCCGTATTTGTATTGGTTTGGCCTGCAAGCTTGTTTGCTGGACAGCCATTTCTTACTGTAATTGATAGTTTCACTCTTATTAAATCTAGAGTAAAGTTGTTGAAAATGAAATAGTTTTAAATGAAAAAAACTCAGTGACGCTGAACGAAGAGACATTTTGTAGCTGAACAGGTCAGTTTGCCTTGGTGAAACAGTTGAACTGACTCACTGACACGAGCTGGAATGCCTCGCACTAGTTTGGAGAGTGTGAAGGCTGTTTTTCACTGCATTTTAATTTCAAACCGACCTGATGGCGTGATCTTTGCAGCTCGCCTACAAGTTCTACAAAGCAAATTGTCCTCTAGTTTGAACTTCTCAATGCAATCAAGTGAAACGCTTCACTTAGGAGGCCTTTTGTGTTGTATAAGAGCATTTAGCATCTCTTTTGGTAGCCACATAAATTCAACAGACTTGGCTTGGATTTAATAGCCACACACTGGCTAATACCACCGGGCAGTGCAGTGGAAATACGTAGTGCTATGAAAAAGAATTCACCCCTCACCTGATTTCTTCTGTTTTTGCTAATTTGTCACATTGAATGTTTCAAATCATCCAACTAATTTAATATAAGATACAGATAACACGAGTAAACAGCTTTTAAACAGTCATTTCATTTATAGAAGATAAAGATTTATTCAAAACCTTTATCACCAGTGTGAAATGTACTTGGTGAAATAATGTTTTAACCCATACGATTTCCATCCACTGCTGTGAGACCACAGCAAAAGCAGAAGAAACTAGTCTTAACTAGATTGTGAGACTTGACAGCCATGCAGGTTAGTCTCGTGCGCTTGTGATGAGCCATTAGGCTAATTTTCTCATCATGTCCTGTAAATATATTAGCGTTTGAGGCCAGAGGTGTGCATCAAAAAAGAGGACACTGAGGGGAGGAGGGCAGCACAGGGCAGACTGAAGAAAGCAAATGCCAACTTGAAAATAAAGCAAATCATCATCTTGAGTCACACAAAAGTGACTTAAGCTCCTTTTGAATATCACTGACGTTAGGGAGCAGGCCCTGTGAGATGTTTCTCCAGAATGTAATCTTGACATGACCTGTTTCATATTTCATGTATCTTTATCATGTTGTCTTGTTGGTGGCTCTCGTGCGCTTGCTGTCTGGTGGACATTAGCTCTACTGCCACTCCTGCCATTTAAACAGCTCAGCACGTATGAGGTCAGTTTAGCTGATGAGTATGTCCTGCCCTGGTTTGATACTACAGATTCTTTGAACAATCTTACTCTGCGTGGTTGAGCTGAAGTTCCTGATCAGTTTGTTTGTTTAAGCTATAACAAGCTGATATCACCTACCTGACCCCATGGATCCAGGATTCTCTGTGATGTAGAAATAGGCCTCTTACAGAGAAACGGTTGTCAAGCCTTATTATAGTGGATTGGGTGGAGTTTTAGTGGCTTTTAGTGTCCTGTTTTGCAGTAAGAGAGGATAGACTGGGTATGAGTATATATATGAGTATACACTATAATTCCAAAAGTTTGCAGACACCTCATCCAGCTGATATCAATGTTTACATATTACATGTTAGTTTTAGGCCAGAATTTCCCTTGGCCCATATGACATATGCAGATGAACCAAATCACAGTGAAACATGTCCAATACCATTTACTGTGACTTCAGATCAAGCAGGTGGAAAGCTTTTTAAAAGCATTGCATGAGCTTCACTCACTGTGCAGTTCTGCCATGCAGTTAAATCTATAGGCAATCATTACAACTCTCCTCAACACCTCTAACTGTCCCAGAGCAATCAACATCAAGCACTGTTGTGAGAACCTCAGCGAGTTTCATCCATTTCAAGTCAGCCTTTTCTATTCACTGTCAAGCACTGGTAGTTTTTTATCAGCCATAATTCTTAATAATTCAGTAATAATAATTCCAATGCTTTTGGGTTTGCAGTAGCCTATGCCTCAAGCTAGGACCCCTAGCTCTCTGGCCACCTCATCTGTCTTACATGAACATGGGACATGTTGCTTCTTATCTTGGGGTGGAAGGTTTAAATATCAGGACCATAGCCACTGGTCCTAGTGGTGCTTTCAAATTTCTTTTACAGATCCCCAGGAATTAAATAAATCTGAACATCTGGACTAAGGTCTGTAATTGTGGACTCCAAAATGCATCTATATGGTAGGTGGGCTTGATAAAATAGATGATTAGTTGAGATACAAGTTAGTGGATGGGGGCACCACTGAGGTCTGCCTGCCTCTGAGGGTGCCACAGGATGCTTGCCGGCCCTTCAAGCATCATGACTCGCTGTCGGCAAAAGTTTATAAGCTATTGACCAGACTTGGGCTTGGCCAGCCCCTCAGGTTAGTGTCCATCCAATCTTTTAGTTTTATGCCAGGCCAGCCTTCCTGTTTCCTTTCTGCCAGTTTCCTATCAGGCCAGCCTCCCAGTTCTGGCCCAGCCTTCTGTTGTGTCTCATGTCAACTCTCCTGTGTAGCCTCATGTCCAGTTTCCTTTTTTTAAGTCCTTCCCTGTCTTAAGTCCCCTCCTCCGTCCAGCTGCTGCTGTACTGTAGGCTGTGCCTTCTTTTCCTGGGACCTTCCCCCATGACTAAGGACTCTTTCTTGGCTAGAAGACTTGGCTGACCTACACTACACTCTGGCTACATTGGATCATGGGTAAGAAGGACCTTCCCCCATCACTTGGGATTCATTTATTAATTGTTGATTATGTATTTTGTTATGACTGTAAAGTGTTCTTAGGTTCTCTTCCTTGGGAGCTGTATGTTGGTGGGGGGGTTGTCTGGGGGCTGGTGTTCTGTCATGGTTCCCTGGTCTGTCTCTGCTCTTTTCTGTTCCTGTCCCGGTCTAGTCCATGTTCCTAGGTCTCAAATGCTTTTGTTGTTATTTTAGTCTTTGTGTCCACCCTTGTCCTGCCCCTTTATTATCCTAGTCCGTAGTCCTGCCCTCTCATTATTACTCCTAGGTGTTTTTGGTCTTGTTTGGTGTTCTTGGTTTATATGTCTATTTGCCGTTGTTGTGGGACCTGCATTGTGTTCCATGTCATTCAGTTTTGCTTCTGTGCTGTTTTCACTGCTGTCTTTCTTTGTTTAGTTTGGCTTCAGTGTTTTTAGTTACTCTTTAGGTTTCGGAGTCTTGAGGGTTTATTTCCTAGTGTGTTTTGTTCCTTGTTCCATTCTTATTTGGATGTTTTTGCCTCCTCCATTGTTTCCGTCATGGACCCAACTGATTTCTCCATGTCTACTTGCATTCTGTCTCATGCCGTTACCCTGGACTCTATCCATCCATCCATCCATCCATCCATCCATGGACCCTGGACTCTAATAAAACAGAATTACAAATGCACCCAACAGCTTCATGTGCATCAGTCTTACATCTGTTACTGAATTTTTACATTTTGATTTTATGTCAGTTTCATGTTTATACAAGTACTTACGACATTTTTACATGTTTAAATGGGTTTTTATTTACATTTCTTTTTTATAAATAGTTATCACTAGTGATAACTGAATTCTTACAAGCCAAACTATAACTCCTACAACAAATTGAATTTTTTTCAAACTATATGTTTTGTTTAAAAGCTAAAATGGCTTTCTGGAGAAACAACTGACATCATGGCATGTTTGCTTGTAAGTCAGTACCAAGTGTGTATTCAGGTCATACAATTAAAACAGACAAAAACAAAACTTTGTGAGGTCTAGTACAGATTTTATTTTTGATCATCATTATAATTTATTTAAATATATTTTGTATATTAGTTACATTTATACAGAGTCTATCAGAGGACAAAAGGATCCTTCTGTCTCTCTTGCCCTCCAAAAAAACATTATTATGCATCCAAAATGACGTTTTTCACCACAGCCAAGTTATTTTGTGTGCATAACTTTGCCTTTCCAGGGTAGAAACCTAAAGCATGCATTGTTCTGGGTGACTTTGACCTCCCAGATGACATCACTCTGAAACCAGAGAACAATGTCACGCATTCACGAATGTTGTGTATTAATGATCAGGAAACCGAAATCACTAGCTTGTGCTAACATGGCAAGTTATGAGCGACGCTGTCTCCTCCCCGTCACATACCCCACATTGATCGCATGCGTGGGGGAAAAATAAAAATCAGTTAGTCTCAAATAGTTCAAACTAATAGAATGTCCTCTGATAGACTCCATTCAGTAATGCAAAGCAGCACTAAAAAATAAATAATAAATAATAAAAATAATTAGAAGTATAGTAATACAAAGATGTCATGCTGTTCCCTACCACTAAAGGACAGCTTTACCAGAGTCTCTGGATTTTCTGCAGAGCATGTCAATCTGTCTCTAGGTAGACGTTGCAGCCTCTGATTTAGCTCCCTTTAACCAAATCCAAGCAGAACTAGTTTCAGCTCAGTAGCACAGGCTCCGATAAGACAGACAGGGAATTTTTCTCCACAAACCCCACTTGGAATTCATCTTTTCCTTTAAGTCACAAGGGGGAAAAAAAAGGACTGCTTCAATTTTGCAATGGAAAAATAGAAAACAAATGTCATTTGAGCGTAACACCCTGCTGTCTTATGAGCCGAAGGGGAAGGTAGGCAGCCTCAGTCCAATTTCTGAATGGCAGTGCTCCATTTACTCCCTCCCTGATACTCTAATCCCCTATTTAACATTGCTCTTGAAGATTTGAAATAACTGTCTGCCAAAGAAGAGGCCATTGTTCTGTATTATATACAAAGCACTCCTATGCTGCATTTACATATCTTTAAAAGAGGCCTTGAACAAAGATCCAGGGGTTTATTGTGGATTTTTACTCTTTTGTATCTTTGTTGGGTAAGATTACTGCGCATAACCTTTGTCTTTTTGGGAGACTAATAAGGCCTTGGGCAAAAGCTTGTACATCCATGCTCTTCAAAACACTTTTTTTCCTGAAATCTGGCATAATTTCAGAGATTCCACATTGTTTTTTTTTGGAACAGAAATAAGCATTATGTAGCTTTATGTAGATCCATTAATGGCAAGATTTTACCATTGATTTCAACCTGCAGTTGTGTTAGGCAACATAGGATTTGGCTGGAATCAAGAATTTTAGGGTGTGAGGTAGTGAGCAATCATTACAAGCTTTCACTGTTGGCCGATGTTCATTTTCAATAGTACAATATGTTGGAATGTCACGAAAAGGGATAATCCCATAATGCCACCGATACCATTCTACAGTATACACTGGCCTAGTTTTCTGGAAGGAGATTTAAGTCCTTAACTTGGACTAAACGACCCAGTAAAAGCCTTTTTTTTTTGTAATAAATTCAAGACTACGTATAACCAGTGCCCAAAAACTGCCTCAAAGTGACTTAACAATATATATCTGCATTTACATCCATAATGCCGCTTAAATAATTCAGCTATACACATACATCAGTCAATATGTGTCTTATTTGAACACGATTACTGTGGAAAGACAAACTTGTGGGACGAC
This sequence comes from Pygocentrus nattereri, assembly GCF_015220715.1. NCBI lineage: Eukaryota > Metazoa > Chordata > Actinopteri > Characiformes > Serrasalmidae > Pygocentrus > Pygocentrus nattereri. Next base: position 20,038,073 of record NC_051239.1, read on the forward strand.
AAATAGGTACACTGAACTCTTTAGATTATGCTTCTGCACCCCTACCATTTCAAATAGCCCATATAGAGTATCATCTGAAGTCTAGTTATGACCTACACTGGACTATGTATTAGACTTTTAACATAGCAGTGTTATTCAGGACCAGATTTGAGATGGTCATATTAAAAAAAAATCTCAGAAATATGGGGGATCCAGAGTTAACTAGACAATAAATGTATTTGTATGTGAAAGCAGCTCAGCTCTATGTGTATATAGGGTGTACATAGTACATCAGTCAATCAGTCAGAGTTCCCATGTGGGTAAGAGGCATCCAGTTATGCCTTGTTTATAAGCTATGAGAATCAGAGAAATATAATCATGTCTTGTGCTACAAAAAACTGGCAGAAGACGTGATGGTCTGATCCAGCATAACAAGTATGATCAAATTGAGACGTATTTTTCGTGTAATTTTTTAAAATTGACCTGGGAGTCACCATGTATGGAATGCACTGCCCACAGTTGTGTTTGTCAGTGTCTCCTTCCAGAGATCTACTGATCTTCAGTATCATGTAAAAGTCAGTGGCTAGTCTTTATCTATTTCATTTCCAGTCAAAACAGCCAATATGTAAAAGTTTGTCATTTTTCCGCATCAGGAAAAAACATATATTTAACAGAAAATGACACACAAGCCTCAACAAATAATGTAATATGAAACTTTTTAGTATTTAGCGTGTCCACTCTTTGCCTGCATTAAAGTTTCCATTCTTTTTGGGAGACTTGTTTTTAGTTTTTCAAAGAGTGGTGTTTTTTCATACCTCCAAAGTTCAGTCTTAGAAGTTGGTTGCATTTTCTGCCTCTTGTGATCCAAGGAAGCACATTCAGCTTTATGTACTGTTTATGCGATGGGGCAGTTTTGGTGATCTACCAGGCCTTGCATGGTTGTCTTATTTATTATACTGTCATTTATTATTTTCTCTACATCTTTTCATTCAATCAACTCCAGTTTTGGAAACTCCTGTTTTTCCACGCATTTTCCTTTGATGTTTCCCTTCCATATGAGAGCAGGATTTTCTTACATCTCCTGAGAAATATCTCATGAAAAATGATTCACTTTAGCTTAATGGCAATTTTGACTCAAAACAAATGACAAGGTGGTCTCTGACTTTTGCAAAGTACTCTATACAATTTAGTTCCAACCCTAACCCTGTTACTATCCCTGCATCTTCGGGAGATGTTGATTAGCACAACTGAATGTGTTAGATTTGGCTTGGAACTGAACTCTGCAGGAAGGTAGATGTCCAGGAGGTAGACTGGTAGATGATATTCCCTCTATAACTCACTTCTAAAGCATGCCATGACAATCCCCTTGTGTTGTTATGCCTCTAATTTCTGATTTCTTCTATTCAAAAAGACACTGTAAAAAGCTGCACACATTCTGGCCTTCCATGACCCCGATCCCTCGTTCCTGATCCAAGCCCATTTTCCACTGAACACAACAATTTCAGTGTCATGAGAAGGTGATAGGTTAGTGGACATAAACATCCTATTGTAAAGTGCCTACAAGCAACACAACATTTTCCACACACATTCAAGGTAAAAAAAAGTGCAAACATTTGTTTTTAGATTTATAAAAACAATGAATCCAAAATTAAAATGCATACAAACATACTTCATGCATTTTGTTCTTTACACCTCTTCAACTCAGAATTTTCAAGTTAAAATTGTCATACATCAAAAAATTAGTTGTTTTTGTTTTGTTTTGCTATGCTTTTTTTTTTTTTTTTTTACAGAAAATACAGAAAATAAAAGTGTTGTTTTCAGAATATTTGTAATGTACATATTGCATGTCCCTATTAAAGAAACAAAAACTAAGGATAGTCAGGAGGCAAGAGGAAGATGGAGAATATTGGAATAGTACTTCAATGTTGCTTCTAAGTTACGGTCTTAAGATTCTAAAAATGACATTGAAACGTCACTTCAGTTGGTTTAAATACATTGATCTAGTTCATGCTTGCATTCTTGCATTCCATTTTCCCAACAAATTTTCAGCATTCTGAATAATTGGGCAGATGTCAATACCCACATGGCATTGATTAATCCTAATCTGCCAATTTTGAATATTTTAACAAACTTTTTTTATATCTTTTCTAAATAGTGGTTATTGTTTTTAAAGAAAAAAAAAGGGTGAAGAGGCCTAAATCTTTGTATTTTTCCGTGGCATTTTCCTGGGCCCCATTCTTCATAGACTCTATATAAGCTACCGGGTTCCCAATCCTGGGTCTGGACTACTTCCTGTCCTACGTATTTTAGTGTTTTTCCTGCTTTAACACACCCAACACAACTCAGGAAGGGTTTGTTAAAAAGCTGATTGGTTGGATCAGGTGTATCGAGAGCGGGAAAAACACCAAAATGTGCGGAGCAGGGGACTGCAGTTGGAAACCAATGATATTAGTAAAACTTGTGTATAATTATCATACTCCATATAATGGCAAATGTTGAGTCATGTATACTTAATTCCTCAAAGGCAGGTTAAAGCTGAAACGGGCATTTTGTGCTGCTTTTCCGCAGCCGGTCTTACAGGTGTGGAGCGCTGGTCCACAGGGACTGCTAGATGATGCACATTGTCGGACCCAAGATGTTGCAATTTAAGTTGGAGCAAAAAACTGGATTGTTTGAGGGTCTTTTAGGACTGCTTTGAGAACTACCAGTGTAGAGTAATGGTGGGTGGAATGACCTCAAGTGATCAAGTCTCATTAACACGGCCATCATATAATGTAAGAATTCGAATGTTCATATTTTGACTTATTTTTGCTCTTTCACCTCAAAATAAACTTGTTTTGTGGTAGTTGGATCAATTTGGATTTAGTGTGTCAAAACAATTACTTATTTTGTAAAAACAGTGACTCATTCTCTAAATGTGTCACTTAGAATGGTGAAATAATGAGTTATTATTATTCAAATCATTATTTCAACATAGCAAATCAAAATATTGAGAACATAAATTTAAATATACATTTATATAAATTGACTTATCTTCAGCTAAAATGTTATGATCGTGACAGGCCTAAAGTGACTTGTGTATGGATTGTAACAGATAAGATTTTATCCACATTTAGTTGTTAAAATTAGAGTTAAAAGTAAGTGTAATTACTAATCGGCTTCCTGTTAGGTTTTATGGTAAGTTTCTTTAAGTTACCCTGTACTGCAGCAGGTATACGTCCAACCTTGAACTTCCTTTGAGGAACCAAACAACTAGATTTGTGTTCAGTTAATGTGAGAGCCATTTATAAAGGATGGGGCCCTGGTCTTTGGAATTTCAGTATAATTTTAACCAAGTTCTGAAGGTGTGTTGTTCTTAAAGTGGCTAATAGTTGCTTTTTTAAATATTGATTCTACATCACCAGTTTGTGTTACAGGCCCAAAGGTAGGGTGTTTCATAGTGGAAGTGTATGTGTGTTTGTGTGTCTGTATGCATGTGGTGTATCAGGTGTTTCAGTGACACTACATAGGAGTGAGTGTGCTGGCATCCTGTAGGTGTTTTAGTGAACATATATACATTATGTACAAATGCACAGAGCTGTGTGTGAGCATCTGTGTGTGTTAGTTCTGAGGACCCTGACCCCAGCCTCCTGCACTCGGGGGGCGACTTGGTTCTCCGCTCCCTGACTGGTCGAGTTCGGCGCTGTCACAGTCTGAATCCTCACACAATGCACGTGTCTTGGAGAGACAGAAAGACAGAAAGAATTTAGTCTGACCAACATGAAAAATGTGACAGATACAGATTATAGAAGCTACAAATTCAATAACAGCACTGTCAATATGAGGAGGGGGATACCAGTTTGTCTGTTAGGCTGGCTGAAAGAGCGTTGAAGGAATTCATTGTTTTGAATTGTGCTGTATCTGTGTTTCATATTCTGTATTGTGTGCTCTGTGCTGTGAACAGTCTTCTGTCTATTCATGTTTATCCCTATATGGTCGTGTTTGTCTCACCTGTTACTCGTTCTGTATGAGCTGTGCCTATTCTTGGCATCAGTCCAGCTATATAACTGTATTAGCCCAATGTCTTACCGGCTAGCTGTGTGTCTGTGGGCGAGCGCGCAACAACAAACTTCACTGCAGCAGACAACAGGCTGGCTCCCTGGATCCCAAAGGGTTTAAATTCGGCGCTTCACTGACTGTCAAGACTAATCTTTAAACCTGGACAAGGCTTCCAATCTGCAACCTGATTGGTAGCTGAAAAAAATCCACAAAAAAGCTGGCAGCCGGATTTTGCCACATCTTCACCAGTTGGCAAGCTGATCAGCTGAGTAAAGCAGTTCATGCTCACTGACCTCTAAACGTACATAAGGCACTATTAGAAATGAAAAGAAAAAACTGACAACAGCATTTTATACTGTTCTGTGTTGAATGTATTATGAACTGCAGTTTTCAACAAAAGCTCCAGATCACTATTGATTGCCGGACTAGAGTGCCCTCTAGTGTCTGATGACCCTGAGTACCAGTTTCCCTCAGTAGGAATGATCTTTTACCTCTAAGATGTTTTGTTCCAGGTCAAAGTTAGCTCTTTCTTGTTCAAGGGCGGCAGCCTCTTTCTCAGACAGGGCAGGGTCGGTGATATCAGCGGGGATTTCAGAGCCCTGTGAGATGAGGTCATCACTGCGATCGTCTAGCCGCTCATCCGTATTAGTGCTGACCACATCTGGTGTACCGCTATGAGAATGGTCAGTAGTGTGTCCCTCTTCTCCATCGGAGACTGACAGGTTCTCCGAGCTGAAGGTGGACACTGACTGGCACTTCGTTATACTGGTGGGCCGTCTGTAGATGGAAGTGGACACATCAATAAGTAGAGAAATAATTAAGATTCCTGACATTAACGTGCTTCACAAAAAGCAGTGATTAAGCTGGATTAGGTATTATTGTTAAACAACAAATACTCATAATTCTTTTACTGTTCCATGTAATGGAATTTATTCCTGCACTGCTACACAAATTCTCCACCGCTCCTCAGACAAAGCAGTTCTCAGGGTTGTTGCATTCTTGGCCTACTTGTTTTATACATTGTCTTTTTTGCTGAGCATTCTTTTATATTTTTATTTTTTTTGCTTTGAAAGCCCCATCTGTCCTGCATTGTGAATATTTCATGATGAATGAACTAATATATGTGGTCCTATACAGTTGCCACTTGGAGAAAATATGTTAGCAGAACAGTGTAAGTTATGGATTGAACATTCCATACAAATCCACTGCTTTTGTTGGTCATTAAATAAATGAAAGCTTTTACATTTCTCAAGCTTATTTAGCTGGCCTGTTTGGCTGCTTCACAAACTTTACTTCCAAGACTAATTATCATCTTTTCATCTAGAGGTTCTATAAACAGTGAAAGAAGAGGCATCTTCACTCACCGTCTCCTTGGTAATTCCACTTCACTATCCACTTCTCCTTCTTCTTCCTCTGAAGACACACCACGGCGCTGAGAAATGCCAACATATACACACATTTGCATTACATTATGATGATGTGCCAGGTCCCAAATTATGTAACAGCCATACAAAGTTATTTAGGTCAAATTTGTTTATATAATAAAAGGGATGCATCAAATTATTTCCTAGGTAATCGTAATGAAGCCAAATCATTGTGTATTCAGAGACCGGTTGGTATAAAAGAGAGAAAGAACGAAGTTACTGTTAAGTGTACCTGTTTGCGTGTGATAGCTGCCCTGTAGAGTATAGCTGATGGAGTTAGATGACTGCCACTGGCTCCTCTTGGTAATCGCACTGACCCTGCTCCTTCCTCTCTCTCCTCCCCTCGGCCAACTGCCACACCCCTTCCACAGGGTGAATCGGGGCTACTTGAGAAAGGGAGCGACGCTGCATCCTCGCTGGCCGTGTCACTTCGCGGTGGAGTCTCGTCCACTCCTGCCCCTGCTTCGGTCGTGCCTCTGGCTCCGCCTCCTAGACCTTCACTTAGACTGCCAGTCCCACCACTGGCTCCACCCTCGGCCCCATGAGTGGAGCACAGCAGGTCTGGACTGGAGGAGGAGAGTTTTAGAGGTGGAGTGTCCAGCTGACCTCCTCTTGAAGCAGTCCCTGCACCTTGGTCAGTAGTAGGAGTCCCACTGGGAGCTGCCGTGGTGGACGTGGGCGCCTCTCTTTCTCTGCTGGAGGCACCAGTGGGGTGTTTGGGTCCTGAGAGGTCACCGCTGCTGCCTCGGCCACCCCTACGATGGCGAGTTTTAACCCTGCGAGCACGGCTTGGAGATGTAGAGCTTCGATTAGGGCAAGACGGAACCGTCACCTGCAGCACGCCTGGGTCCATTTTAGGGAGAATAACCTCTGACCTTAGGAGGTCAGGTCTGGTTTTAGGGAGAAGGAAGGAAAGAGAAGTTGCAAAATGCAAACAACGTATACGACTGAACTTTGGATGTGTGGAAAAATATCTCTGCACATTTCTTTGAAAAATGAAAGCAAGTGGACACACTAAATACTAAAAAAAAAAAAAAAGAGCTGTTGACGCTTCTGTGTAATTTCCCAGGTTTTTGATGAGGATTCACCCTGACTTGCTTTTTCTTGTGTTGAATAATAAGTACGAACCTCCATTTGTCAAAATGTGGGTTCTTCTCACAACACAAAACGGTTAGCCAGCACCAACAGCAACCACTCATTCTTTCTGTCTTCCAAACTGTGCTGCTTCAGCGTAATAATGCCAAAGGCACTCTCTAGAGCCAGAGCTTGATTTGTACTGTTGAGACATGGCAGCCTCTGTTGGACAAGGACCTGCTCCCTATGTAGATATGAAGGGCTCAATCTAAACTAATGAAAACACACTCATAGTTAGAGGTGATTATACACTAATTTCGTATATTATATTCCATTTCTTCTTATAGATCCCCAAGTCTTACACACTGCAGCTTTAATTTGTTCTGTAAACCAGTCAAAACAGACAATAGCACCCTAAATCTGTACTTATATCAGTGCAAGACTTTTAGTTATGTCCTTACCAATAAGGCAGTTGGCTCTCATCTCATTATAGAACTGCCATATTGAGCAGTTAAGTCAGCTCATTCATATTTTATGTATATGAACCGCCTCCTCCCCTGATAACATCACTGCCTCAGTCGATGTAGTAGATTTTAAAATTGGTCGCAGATCAGTAGCAAACGATATCTCACCTCTTGCCATGAGAGGGCAGCTTCTGGGGTACATTCCTCTTTTTAATGAGTTTGTCCACTGTGTTTGAGGGGTGGTGTTTAAACAGTCCAGGATATTTCTTGTCCAGGCATTGTTCCCTCCTACAAGCGCAATAGAGTTATCAGTGTAGCACTCGCTGTCGCATGATGGTGATGTAGCCTTATTTCTTTGGTCAGGACATTTGTTATGCATATTACTATTGTTATTGTTTCAGTTAAACCCCATTGTGCAAGCCAGAAAGGTAAAAACATGCAGGACATGTTCTTCAGGAGGTGCTGTAGAGCGGTTTATTTATATTACAGTATGACTACTCAGCTGTGGCCCATACTCAGAGAGATATTTTACCAACATTTCCAGGCTTCAGACCTAAGGGCTACACTGTCTGGCCATATAGGTGCACTTTGTAGTTATACGGTTACAAACTGTAGTCTATCTGTTTCTCTACATACCTTGCTAGCCTCCTTTTACCCTGTTCTTCAATGGTCAGTCTCTAATTGTAGAACCAGAAAGTGCACCTTCTTTACTAAGCACGACTGATAAAATGAACAATAATTGTAGGAGCAAGGAAATGTAGGAGCACCTGTCTATGTGTTTTGTGTTTCAATGTGTTTTACCTGAGCAGCTCTTTCTCTTTCAGCTCTAGTTGGAGCATGACGGCGTTCAGCTCCATGTAAAGGTTGTTGGCTCTTTCCAGCTTCCTCTCGTAATGCTCTCTGATGTCCAAGGCATGCCTGTTTTGAGTAAATAATAATGATGACGTCATTTCTGTTCCTGCTGCAGTTACACAGAATGTTGTACTTAGTCAAGAAAGTGCAGTGATGTGAAGCTGTGCATCCAATACTGGAATGATTTAACAGGGCTTCCTGTTTGTTTAGGCTTGTACCTTTATATGCTTTGTACAACATAGTCTGGAATTGTTTTCATTCTTCATGCACTAAAAGGCTTAGTCAGACACACTAATATACAGTCCTTATAGTTTTCCCTTTACATTTACGGCATTTGGCTGACGCTCTTATCCAGAGCGGCTTACAATTTGATCATTTTACACATGTAGGCGAAAGTGGTGTTAGGAGTCTTGCCCAAGGACCCTTAATGGTATAGTGTAGGGTGCTTGCCCTGGTCGGGGATTGAACCCCAGTCTACAGCGTAGAAGGCAGAGGTGTTAACCACTACACTATCCAACCTTTAGTTATGCAGGCCTGTTGCACACATGCTACGTCTTGCTTTTCATTTCTGTGCTCACATTAACATGTCAGAGCTTTCTCACAGGCTGCAAAAGCAGCAGAGCAACCCAGAATTTACAAAATTACAAAATCTATACCATTACTAAACGACATACTAGTTAATGCTTCCAGTATGCTTACCAGGCTTGAAAATATTGCCCAATCACAAGTCAAAAAAAAAAAACTGTTGAGGGTAAACAAATGTATTGTGAATTATATTTTATTGACTATAGTAAATTACTGGACTATTTATGCGGTTGGAGATTGTACAGTTAACTTAGCAATACTAATTGTTAATTAGTGGATGCATTTCTGAGTGATTTCATCTTCCTTTGAGTGATGTCCCCTTGATATTGGGATTATTTTCAAAGTGCAGGATTTCCTATAAGACTTGCTGCTTGTTGCTATGGTGCTGACCTGAGCTCCTCACGGCGGCGGTTAATGAGCTCTTCGTCCAGTCGGTGCAGACATGTTCCCTCTGACTTGATCTTCTCAAAGTGCTGTTTCACCTCTTCACGCCACTCGGCCTACACCAGCCACACGAGCAAGAGCACACATATACAACACAAAACAGATGTGATGGCACACAGATGAGCATTTGGCTCAATTGGTCCCGTCACATCTGACACTAGCACAGTGGTTTTCTTTCTTTTAATGCCAGACTTTTTTAATTTGTGTTTAGCTTTGGAATTAATATCCTCTGCTCTATTTTGGTATCATGTTTCAATTTTACAGATCCCCAGGTGCATCTTTTGAAAGGAGCTTCAAATGCAAGGTACATTTACAGGAATGTCAGCTCACTGCCAAAAAAACCTGAACACTTGACCAAAGTAACGGTGAATAAGGGAATGGCTGCTAAGCATTGATTGGAGAACAAAATGAAGTGGATGTTCAGGAAGGGTGTGAAGAGCTTCAAGATGATGATCAGTGTAATGACAAGATTTATATTCATTTTTTTGCTGTGCCTCTAGTTTAATCAGAGCCAGTTTATGAGAAGCTAGGCCACTTCCTATTTTCCCCATTATATCAAAAATAGGACAGAGTGAGTCCTCAATGAATGGGAGTAAATGGAGCTAAGCAGCTCAGTGGACACTCCTGTGACTCAGTTCAAAAGATCTTAAAAATATAACAGCAGTGTAAAATTCATTTTATGCGGTTCAGTGTTCAGGAAATAAATGCATTCTTTTACATTAAAATGTTTCGAGAGTGGCCTCTAGCATTTGAGAAGACATTACAGAGTGGTAATTCTTCTCGCTACAAGAGCTCTGGTTTAATTCCCACCAGGAATCAAGATCAGATGTTCAGCTGTTTAGATTTTCTCACAATTGCTCACACAGGTCTCCTAGTGGCACAGGCCCATAAAACCCATGGGATGATCCAAACCTGATCTGATCTAAAGCTACTGAATTGAGCCAAAACTCTGTTTGCAAATTTCCTCTGTATAGATTCACCTTCAGTGCTTGATAGCTGTCAAACGACATCAACTATTACATTAGATAATATTACATATTACAAAAAATTGAATCGGTTAAATCTTGTGGTCATTTATGTGGGTCAGCAGTTGCTGGAATGGAAACCCTCCACAAACAGGTGTAGCAAAGAACATTTGTGAAGCATATGAGAAGCAACATTTGTGTGTGTGTGTGTGTGTGTGTGTGTGTTACCTGTGATTTGAAGTAGGTCTCCTGTGGGGTGGACAGGACATCTGCTGAGGCTATGTCCAGGTGCAGCAGAATCTGTCTGAATGACGGCCTGTTTCTGGGCTTGCAGTTCCTGCAGACACACATAACAGATTTCATTAAAAATGTAATAAACTAACTTATAAACATTTTCTCAAAAATAACATAAAAATCTGATTCATTCAGAAGAGATGGTGACTGGCAGTAACGAGTGGGTATTGATTCCTAATGAACATGCTTTATATATAGGTGTGCAAAAAAAACAAAATAAAGGAATTTCCATGGTTCTCTTCTAGGAATTAAAAAGCTTTTATGGTATCATAGCTGTGGACAAAAGGTCCAGCCTTTCCCATGCATAGGCCTTCATTGATGGTTTTGATTCATGCTGGAATGTGTTAGGGAGGCTTTTAAACTTTTTGCCCATTCCCAAGACACAATAAAACATTTCATTTCTAGAGCTCCACGGAAATATATTTTCAGTTAAGTACACTTGCTGGAAATGTGATTTTTTTCCAAGTACAAAATGAAGCACTTTAAAAATAATATTAGATTAATTAGATTAATATTAAAGATTAGAAACTGTGATTAAAAAGTGAAAATATCAGCCATGTGGAACTATTTGATGGTTTCGATTAGAATGGCAATTTGCAATCACTGTTCACTTTCAATGTTCATGCTTACCAGCATTGTTTGAGGAGGATCTTGAAGCCATCAGGGCAGCTTTCAGGTAGGGGTAACTGCAGGCTATTGTTGCCCACACCCCAGATGATAGCAGAGGAGTCCACGTCTTTGTAGGGGATTTCACCTGTGAGCATCTCCCAGAGAACCACACCAAATGACCTACAGAGAGGGTAGAAAACAGTGAAGGAGAGAAGCATAAGGCACTGGCGCTAGCAGTCCCAGAGGGGCACTATGGGGGTGATTCGGCTACCCCTGGAATACGCTTAGCTCTCCCGGAATTGTGGAAGAAATTGGTATATTTTTGCAAGCTCACCACTGTTTAAGAAAACCCAAAGCATTTAATATTACAAAGATTTAATATCCTAAAATACGTTTTGAATCATACTCTTACCCTTTGGTCTTGATGTAAGCAAACATGTTATACACTGTAATAACTGCTATACAGCAGTTACTGTATTCTGCTGCTATTGTACTCAATAATGTTCTGAGTAGTTCTAAATTCTATAAGATAAAATACAGAGAGTATTTTAAGACGTTTTATTTAATATTTCAAGCTTTTTGGGCACAGCCAAAAGTATTAAATCATAAATGGTATGCAGTAATTATCTTTTCATTATTATCTTACAGCTTCTTAGTCATTATCGAATCATCCACAGCTCTGTTTATGTTTATTTTGGCAGTTTTTTGTGCCATGTAGCTACGTCTCGCATTAGGTTCACAATAGCCAACCAGTAAAAACCTCTAAGGTGGCAACAAAAAAGTAAAAGATTTGTAAGCTAGCTAATGCACTGTTGGTTTGGCCTGCACATTGTTTGTGGCCCGTCCATTAGTTCTGGATCGTTCAGCTACCTCAAAACACCAGCTATAATATATATCCTGATGTCCCCACTGGGCATGAGAAAAACAACTGAATATACTGAAAGGCTCATTCACATCTACTGTTATTCTGCCCCTGTCACAGTAAAACCATTCACCGACACCCACTCGCTCATCCTCTCACAAAATTCATACCAGATATCCACTTTCTCTGACACGGGTTCGTTTCGTATGACTTCTGGTGCCATCCAGGCCACGGTTCCAGCGAAGGACATTTTTGTGCTCTTATCCCGCAACTCTTTCGACGTGCCAAAATCTGAGATCTTGACCAGGTCATCATGGGTGATCAGCATACTAACAACAAAAAAAAAGACACACCAAGTCAGAAGTGGTGAGCAGTTTGAGATTTACAAAGCAAAATCATCTTACCAGCATGATATCCTGTCTTTGCAGAACGAAAAGCACATTTTTTGTTTTGTCATCTTCAACCGGAAATCAAAATGTTGTTTACCTGGTTAATGCACCTGGTCATATTAAGCACAATTCATCATATCATGTCATTTAAAAGATATATAAAAGAAATCTTTGACTAAAGTCAGCAATGTACTGTATCGTTAAAATATCGCAGATCAATATTGCTGTAAAGAATGGTGCATCCTGGGAGTTTTCATCTCTGAAAACCGCAGTGATGAGGTGGAGCTTTGCAGCATTGTCAGTTTATGTTTATTTGCATGCAGCAATTTTTCATCTAATGTTTATTTCACATAGTTTTTGTTGTTTTAACGTTATTCCTACTACAAATATATGTTTGAATGTGTTTTACATTGTTGATGGTTTGTTCCCTGAATGTTATAATGCCAGTTCCTGTCATGTTAAGTACACAGTAAAAAACTTAGTTGAGTCAAAAATTCTCCCAGCTACTGTTTCTTGGTCTGCATCTGTTGTTAGACAAACAAAATTGAATTTGATGCAACTGGCACTCCTTCTATCACACTATGGTGTATTAAACATTTATGGACACACATACATTGTGTTGCTTCACATGTCCTTGAGTGGCGCAATGGCCTAAGCCATCACCCCAACAGGAGGTTGTGAGTTTGAACCTCAGCAAAGCTGTAAGCCATCCAGAAGTGTGTACCCAAATGTCTAGTAGGATTGAGTGATGGAAAGAGTCCTGGCTGGTGTGGGAAAAAACTAATTTATTTGATTTACCTAAATGAGGTGCAGAACTAAAAAAATGAAGAGAACTTTTGACTCATGTTTGAGTTGCTGAACTCGTTTCCTCAAGTTGAGTCAACTCAAGACAAGCCACAGAATCGGTTACTGGATCATTTTGAGTTACTTTTTAACACCACAATACATAATTGGTCACTGCCATCTCTGTAGTCTTAATGACTGGTATAAGTGCAGTAACAGCTGTATTGTGACGTCCAGTTCATGGTGTAATTGATAAACAGTTGTGTGTTGCTGTGTCGTGATCATTCTCTTGACCATGCATGAACGTTCAAGCATTTGCTATCAAAAGCTTCACTGGATGGATTTGCCCTGTTTGCATATACCTTTATACATTGTTTGTATATATAATACACAATGCAGTAGAGCTGCAGGTCCTCAGACAGCTGTAGGTTCACATTCAGCACAAATGAGCTGTACATTAGAAATGCAGAAGTGCAGGGAAAAAAACTGCAAATACAGTAAACAATGTTATATAGAAATACAGTAAAGTACTGTAAATATATAATATAGTACCACTGCCGATGCAGACCGCTGCAAATAAAGAATAAAGTACTGAAAAAACATTCTGAAAGTAAATCACTGAAAATTTTACATTGAAATGACTTCAGGATAAACTTCATAATCAATAATCATGTGCCACACCCACAACCCACAAGTGAAATATGTGAAGTATGGTGTGGAAGGAGAATGCTTTATCATTTCCAATTCACATTGGCTTTAATTTCAGTATTCAGACTAAACTTTGTGATACATAACGGGAAGTGAATGTAAATGTAATTAGTTACATAAACAACACAAACAAAAATCATCCCACATGAATAATTACGTAATGTGAATCCAGTGTTTAGTAAAACAACACTGCAGCTGTAGCCCTCTATAGAGGCGTTTACATGTTGCTGGCTTGATAGCAGTAAACCTGGATAGTCCATTGTTTTCAATGGCGCCAAGGTGACAAATTCTGCTATTGCCATTGGCAACGTTCTGCTGACCCCAATGACAAGAATGTTCGGTCAAGAGTTCAGCTCCCCGAGCTTTTGCCATTGACCACAGTGGTGGAATAAATAATGTCGCTTTTTTTGCAAGCCATCGATGACAAATGTCTTAAAGTCAAGCCCAGTTTTATACAAGAAGAAATAAAAGTACAGAGCATCATCCTACCTTTTCACCCTTCAATAAACAGCAGATGCTGCTAAAGCTTTCCTCTGATAATCATCCATTTTTATAGTAATGCTGTCACCATGGCATCATTTCAGTGTATTAATGCTGCTGTTGATCACATACTTCTGTTTTTCTTCAATGCAAACATGTAAATGGAGCATAAGGGTTACAGTGCAGCCTGTCTACACTTAGGTACCTCTAAGAAAGGGAGTATGTGGTGGATAATTGCCTTTCTGTATAGTGCAACACCACCTAGTAACCCTAGAGTACTTTTTTTTTTTTGCAATAAGTTCTTTAGATGGTAATGTAGCTATAAGTGAGGTACTATGGTCTAAACTGACTTCCTATTAGTTCAGAGATCTTTTAGTTTAGTATATTGTGTTTATTTTGTCGGAGAATATGTACAAAAAACACTGGGCCTCGTTCACCAATATATTCATTCCTTAAATTTGTTCTTGAGAAAGGTCCTAAAAAAGTCTACATCAGATGATGTGTTCTTAAACTGCAGAGTGTGCGTAAGTTATGTTCTTACCTAAGAACACATCCCAAGTAAGAAAACATTAGTGAGTGTCAGAATCTTCATGAAAATTGCATAAGAGGGTTTTAAGAAGAAATATCCCCTTAAGAACGGTTGGTGAATTGGGCCCATTCATCTCAAGGAAGAAAATATGCTTTGCCCCTGAGGTAGCTTGTAGCTACTTTCTATCTTTGTCTTTTCTAGCCATTAAATGTTATGTCAGAGCTCTACAGGCATGAGCAAATTGTAATCCAGTGTTTCAGATTTTGAAGCTGAAGAGATATCGTTTAGAGTCATCAGTATGTTTTCTAGTTCTTCTGTGAAACTTTTCTAAAGCACACTCTGTACTGTTTCTCCTGGTGATTCCAAAAGCAGTTGTTCTTCTTTCTTTTCCCTGATACACTTATTTTTGTTTGCCATCCAGGCCCAGAACCCTTGTGGAGCATATCAAGCAGGACAAAAGGATTTCATGCATTAGGTTTTCCTCCTTTTCAGTTTTTTAGAAAATGTGTTTTAATGACCATTTAGCAAAACATGCTTTTAGTCTTTTGCTCATTAATCTACAAAACACATGAGTGCTTTGGGTCCTCTTTGCCCACGTTAACAGGTGCAGTAAACAAGATGAGATGATGCTATTTTGCTTTGAGTAAACCTTGTTTATTTCAAAGCTATACTTCAGCTCAAAACAAGTTTTTCCCTTAACCCCACATGCAGTCAATCAGCCAAGACATGTTTGGTATCTAAAGTTTGCTTCTTTTGTTTGGCACTGGAGCTATGAGTTAGCTAGCATTTGCATCTACAGATATGGGAAGTAATGGTGCTGACGGGACTATGCCCCCCCCCCCCCCCCCCCCCCCCTCCGGATTTCAGGATAAATAAAAAAGAAACAGCTTTCAAATATTTTGAGCATAGCAAAGACCATTATGAGCTTTGTGTAGGGTGAAGATGATATTTTTATAAAATTTTATTTATACACTATATTGCCAAAAGTTTTCACTCACTCATCCAAATCATTGAATTCAGGTGTTCCAGTCACTTCCATGGCCACAGGTGTATAAAGCCGAGCCCCTCGGCCTGCAGACTGCTTCTACAGACATTAGTGAAAGAATGGGTCGCTCTCAGGAGCTCAGTGAACTCCAGCGTGGTGCCGTGATCGGACGCCACCTGTGCAGCAAGTCCAGTCGTGAAATTTCCTCACTATTAAATATTCCACAGCCAACTGTCAGTGGGATTCTAACAAAGTGGAAGCGATTGGGAACGACAGGAACTCAGCCACGAAGTGGTCGGCCACGTAAAATGACAGAGCGGGGTCAGCGGATGCTGAGGGGCATAGTGCGCAGAGGTCACCGACTTTCTGCAGAGTCAATCACTACAGACCTCCAAACTTCACGTGGCCTCCAGATCAGCTCAAGAACATCCAAAAACAAATCGTAAAGAGCTTCATGGAATGGGTTTCCAACACCGAGCACCTGCATCCAAGCCTTACATCGCCAAGCGCAATGCAAAGCGTGGAATGCAGTGGAGTAAAGCGCCGCCACTGGACTCTAGAGCAGTGGAGACGAGTTCTCTGGAGTGAGAAATCACGCTTCTCCATCTGGAAATCCGATGGACGAGTCTGGGTTTGGTGGTTGCCAGGAGACGGTACTTGTCTGACTGCATTGTGCCGAGTGTAAAGTTTGGTGGAGGGGGGATCATGGTGTGGGGTTGTTTTTCAGGAGTTGGGCTCGGCCCCTTAGTTCCAGTGAAAGGAACTCTTAAAGCTTCAGCACCAAGAGATTTTGGACAATTTCATGCTCCCAACTTTGTGGGAACAGTTTGGGGACGGCCCCTTCCTGTTCCAAAATGACTGCGCACCAGTGCACAAAGCAGGTCCATAAAGACGTGGATGAGCCAGTTTGGTGTGGAAGAACTTGACTGGCCTGCACAGAGTCCTGACCTCAACCCGACAGAACACCTTTGGGATGAATTAGAGCGGAGACTGTGATCCAGGCCTTCTCGTCCAACATCAGTGTCTGACTTCACAAATGTGCTTCTGGAAGAACGGTCAAAAATTCCCATAAACACACTCCTAACCCTTGTGGAAAGCCTTCCCAGAAGAGTTGAAGCTGCTATAGCTGCAAAGGGTAATCCTATTAAACCCTGTGGGTTAAGAATGGGATCTCTCTTAATTCCATATGCATGTGAAAGCAGAAGAGCGAATACTTTGGAAATATAGTGTATATGTGAAAAACCTGCACTATCCATGCACTGTTCTAGCTAACACCACCTTTGGGAGTGAAATGAACTGGGGGAGTGTTGGGAGGCTATTTCTGAGTACGAACGTGACTTGATAATATATTAAAAACCTACAATTTTTAGCCAAAGTAGTTGTCTCCCATTCCAATTCATATTTTGTCAACCATTGCAATCATCTTTAGTGAGGAATGGAGTTGCAACAATCATTGCTTGCATAACCTAAAATAACTTTAAAAAATAAAAATAAAATGGCTATTTTTGCGTGACATGCAGGCAGACTATCTTGCACTCTTTAAATGCTGCTGTGTGGTACTGGTATAGGATAGCTTGATAAACTAATTCTTGTCAAATGAGTTAAATAATGCATGGAAACAGGTAAAAGCATTGGTTATTCAAATGGCTTTCATTTTATTTTTTAATTAAATAAAGAATTGAATAATTAATATTTTAATTATCAACTTTAATTTATCACATTTTATGTGTGCGGATATTTCTTGTAGTCCTAATTATATTGTACAAATCTGTAAAATCTGCAAAAATGGACAAAAGTTTGTCACGTAGTAAAACCAGGTGGGCATCCTGGTTTTTTACATGTCCTTTTTTTTTTACACTTTAGACACATGAATGTCTTTTTTTATATACATTGAGTATATTTGTTTTTTCAGGCCATCCATGTGGAATTTGTGTTCACACAATAAAAATATAGCAGGTTTTCAGCCCTGATTACTGTAATGGAGATTCCCTGTCTCTATATAAGAGCGTATGTGTGTATTGCAGAACTCACTTGGGCGATTTGAGGTCTCGGTGAATGATCTTGTGCAGGTGGAGGTAGTTCATTCCCCCTGCGATGCCCATGGCCCAGTCAACCAACAGTGAGGGTGTGATCTTTCTCCCTGCTCGCAAGACCTCATAGAGCTGCCCCTGTGCACAGTACTCCATGATAATGCAGTAACATGGAGCTTGTGTGCATACACCCCTAAAACATACACATATAAAGAGAGGAACATATAGAGAGCTTTACTGTCAACACTGAGCACAGCTGAGCACTTCTGGATTAGCACCTGTTATCAATACATTTTGGTACAGTGTAAAGGGCAGCTGGAATTTTTCAAATCGTGTGGGAAAAAAAGAAAATTAGAATTACAAGGCTGTTTTTCTGGGCAGTAAGACTTTTATTTGCTCAGAAAAACACTAATATTAGAATAAATAAAAATAATATTAATATAATAAGTAGTGATTTTATGTAATTCAATGTGTTTGTTTAAACATTTCCTAACCTCTCCTTCAGAAAGCGTAGTATTATTTGTAGATATCATCCAATACCAGTTTTCTTTTTTGGCAAATCAATGCTTCATTATGTTAAATCAAATGAGATGGTGGGATTTAATAAATGCAATGGCTTGGGGTGATCAAAAGACATCTGGAACCAAACTCTGTTTATTAAACTAGCTCACAAGCTACCAACCTTTTTTTACAAAATAAGAAAGGTAGGTTTATTTGCATCAGTTTCAGTGAAATATAGTGTTTTTACTGGTAGAAACAAGCCAAGATAAATGGTTTTAAACAAGGATTTTGCTCAATACCGTACATACACCATATGAATGGCAATGACTGAGAATGAATAGATCAACAGAAATGGTCAAAAAGTACCATAAACTCTTATTACATTAATATATGTACTAGTGATTTTGTTAGTCTTCTAAATGCCACTAATCTATTGTGGTTTATTAACTGACTTGCAGTTTACTAGTGCTCTGTAGGGAGGATAAGAGGACATTAGACCTTGGTTTTTGATATCAAATCTCCAAAGTGGTAACAGACACAAACATTTTTTTTATTTTTAATATAAGTTACTGTAAAGAGATTTTATTCTAAGCCATTTTGGAGCATTTCTATTGATCAACTCATCATGAAATTTTCACACAATACAACAACACCAGATGCTGTGTTCAAATAATATAGAAAACTAAACTTAAAAATACAGATTTGTACATTATATATATATATATATATATATATATATATATATATATATATATATATATATATATATATATATATATATATATATATATATATATCGCTGTTGTAGGAAGGAAACCTAATATCTCTAAAATAGTAACTTTACAGGAGAAGGAAAAAACATACTTTACTTTTAATGTAAGTCAATGGAACCAGACGTCTTTCCTAGTCATTTTAGGCCGTTTCTTTTGGTCCATTTATCATGAAATTCACACACAATGTAAAGAACAACAGGCTTTTCCATATTATGTCAAAAAATGAAAAACAACAAAAGTGGAGATACAAGGTTTTCTTCCGACAGCAGCGATATACAGTGTTCCCTTTTTTCTCAGTTGCTTTAAATACCTGAAAAATTTTTTTTCAATATAATAATTTATTTTGCAATAAACAATCAGTTCAAAATTGTTCTCAAAACTGTTTACACACCCTGCCATTAAAGAAATATCAAGTCAATCAACACAGTACTGTTACAGGCAGCCTTTTTCATACTGACTTTTACTGCTTTTTTACCGCTTAACACACCAAATGTATGGTGTTCTGGGCCTAAGACCTATAGTGAGCCAGCTGGCTTAAGACAGAATAAATAGAAGCAAAAAAAAAAAAGGTTCCTTTATTGTCACACGACATCTGTGGACGATGGAGTCAATGGCCTCTGACTTCCTGACCAGAAGCCAAAGCATGCTTAACCACAGGAGGCCTGTGTGTGTTTACTCACTTGAATGTGATGATGTTGGGGTGCTTTAGCTTGCGCAGGTGTTTGATTTCAGTTTCTTTTATGTCTCTCACTTTCTTCACAGCCACCTCTTCACCATGGAACTTGCCCAGGAAGACTGCTCCCTGCGCCCCGCTCCCCACCCACTGTAGCTCCGAGATCTCCTCAAATGGCACCTCCCAGGATTCTGAGGGAGACAGTTTTTTGCTAATTTTCTCAAAATGACTACGGACCAGTTTTCCTGACACTGATTCATTATAGATTAACTGTAGGTCTTTCAACCAGGTCTTTCGGGCAACAGCTGCCTCCAACAGACTTAAGCTATGTCTAGAAACCTGGCTATAATCCCTTTAAGCCTAAAGGACCCATATGCGGGTCCACGGTTCAGTTCTTCTTAACTGCACAGTTTACACGTTCATTTCCTAGTAGCTCCTGAATCATTTGTAGTATGCATTAAATACATCTTCAGCTTAATAACGGAATAACAAGGCTTAAATGATCAGTAATTCATGGTTGTGCACACAAGTGGAGAGCTATGCAAGCAAAGATATTTAAATAAAATGAAGGTTCCTAAATGGTTCTTGGCTTGGTTGTACAGTTCTAGGGAAAACCTTTATTGACTGAACCGTTACATTACGTGGAAGGTTCTTTTACACTTGTGCATCTCATGTCTAAAGACCCATCCACTGGAACCAAAAGTGGTTCATGTGTGGCTTTGCTCCAAAAAAACATTTTGGGACCTTTATTTCTGTCTGTGTGCTGTCTTACTCACCCTCTTGGCTCTGTTTGTTTTCTGTGGAGTAGGCTTTGCCAATCATGGTCCACACTGGCTTTAAGCATCCAAATAATCCCTCCAGAAAACCCCCGCCTCCCGCCTGCAATCTGAAGCTGTCTGATTGACTGCGCACTGCTCCTCCCTCGGCTCCACCCTCCTGCAGCTTCAGCACGCTGTTGGAGAACTGGGCAGGCTCGTCACTAGGGGTGGGGCTGTTGCCTTGCGTGTGGGTGGTGCTCCCGTCACCGACAGGATCGATCGACAGTACATTGCGGAGAACACACTGTGTGGGGGTTAGTTCAGTATCAGGGGTGCAAGCAGTTACATCAGAGTCTGGCCGGCGATATGGGGTCTCAGAAATTGGGGTGTTGAATCCCGAAAGGGAGGGGGAGGGGGCACACTGCTCATGGACGCAAGCCATGGGCAGCCACACTCATCTAAGAGCCCCCCAAGATCAGAGGTCCTTAACGTTCACACAAACACTTGGAAATGCTGATGTTTTCCAAAACACCTGGAAAGAGGAAGAGAAGTGATGAACAGAGGTGGGCAAAAATATAACATCACAGCACTTGCTGACATTTTCACTCTACACTATAGATATCACAATATCTGTTTTGGAAGCTGCAACAGACACAATCCGCCAGTAAGCCAACTTTTAAAAACGCTGGTTAAAACTCTGAGCATGGTTTTCTTGTTTTTTGTTTCACTTAGCTTCACTTCTTGGAACCTTGTCTCAAGCTCTTGCAGCTGTTCATTGTTCTTTCGATACTGACATATATCAGACATATACCTTGTGCAGGACCCCTTGTGGCCATCCCACCAGCAGAAAGGAAATCCACTATTTTAAAATGAGCATAATAAGATCTTTCCTGTTACTCTGTTACTGTTGGCTCTCTTTGTGCGCGATGCTGTGGTTCTGCGTTGAGCTGCTAGTGAGCAATGAGGACGAAAGAACTGTTTTCAACTGCTATGAAAACAATTCACACTTCTCCACAAAGACAGCTGTGCTGAAATAAAACAGTCAGCTCAATTGCAGCTTTCTTGACATACACACATTTACATTTACAGCGTTTAGCAGACGCTTTTATCCAGAGAGACTTACAAGAAGAGCTTTGTCTGTCTAGAGAAAGTATCTTTGCTAGTTACCAGTAGGTTAGAGAGAAAGACGGTCCTGAGCTCAGATACTGATAGAAACACAAAGTCACTGTAGATATCGAGAGAAAAATGAACAGAGTTGAGCACAGAACGCTGTGCCATTCAATACAATACAATAACAATAAGATACAATACACAGTGCAATACCATAAAATATACTATATAAGTGCAGCTTATAATTCAGTGCTCATTTAAGTGCTGTGTAAAGAGACGGTCTTCAGGCTGCGTTTGAAGTAATTATTGTTTACATAATTTTTTACAGCAAGAGGGCAGCAATTCACTTATAGTGTACCTATATGGGCAGACAGCGAAAAGAAAAAGAACAGTCATGGCTGAAAATGTAAAAAGTCTGGGGGCATTTTCTTAAAATGAATTCTAAAGTAATCACATGCATAACATTTGCGAGACTAACTGGCTTTCCACAGAAGAACACCGTTACCTTTGACCACCTGGTGTACACTCTGCAGAACAGTGAGTAAATGTTAGCTTTCTCTCCACACTGGCGTTCTGTTAATGCGTCACATACATCAGCTAGCTAACTACATCAGCTTAACACAACTCGTTTGGTAAACACAGTTTTCATTTCATCTGTTCACACATCATCTAACATGCTAAACTGGTTACATGATGCTGTAGGCTGAAGAGCTATAACACTGATCAGCATTTAAAATACACCACTTCTTTTCAGCTACTGCTTATTACTCACTGTCATTCAAAATTATGGGAAGACTTAAACGAAGCACCACATTTTTCTCCATGGTGGTAATTTAGCTCTTGAAGAACAGGATCTCAGTTCATCAAAATATTGCCAAACACTATATTGTTACAGTGTCATAGTCTAAACAGTCCAGGGTCATAGATCCAACACGGATTGATCGGGGGACAGACATGACAAACCAGAATCAAGCAAGCTGAACAGTACAAAGACCAATACATCCAGCAAAGACCAGCCAACACAAGGGGCAAACACAGGGCTGAAATACACAGGGTAAACGAGGGACAGGCGGGAACAATCAGGGGCAGAGTCACTAAACAAGGGGGCAGGACTACAAAACCAAAACAAAGAACATGTGTGCTAAACCAAAACTCAACACGAACACATGGACAGGACTGGGAGGGGCCAATCATAACAGCAGGTCACATTTAGGCCAACTGATCAGTTATTATTTAATTTACATGGTAATTTGACTATCGATATATCTGCGGGGCATGAATACGTTACGGGTAACAGTAGCAGACAGTGCTGAAAAATGACAAAAGGTCATTAACAACTGATT